>NW_020524741.1:0-32495 GCF_003368295.1 Carassius auratus
AATATACCAAATTTATGTCACCCTTTGTCACATAGTGGTTTGTTTCTTTTTCATAATGAAAAGGTAACTATAATTACAATTAATTACAATTTCCGAAAAATTGTGACATTCTAAATTCAAATACTTTTTTATAATAACTGCTAAATTATGTAATAATAACAATAATAAAACTCCTAAAATATTATATATATATATATATATATATATATATATATATATATATATATATATATATATATATATATATATATAGTGCATAGCTGTTGCCTACATTTGCATAATATAAATAACTAGAAAAATTATAAAAAAATTGGCATTCTGCAATCACTGATGACTGCTAAATTGTATATTCAAATATTATGTAATATGAATATATGTAAAATAAAATAAAATGATTTGCACCTCTATTTGCATAATAAAAAAACAACAACAAATTCAAATGAATTACTTTAAATATGTGGCATTCTGCAATCATTATAATGACAGCTAAATTGTATGTAATAAAATATGTATTTTCTAATATGGATGTATATGTATAATAATATAAAAATAAAATATAATACAATAAAATACAATATAATTATTTTACATAGCTGTGCTTGTTTCATGCCAGTTTCATCACTCGTGTCAACCAAGAATAACACATTTTTTAAGGTCAGGTCAAGTAGAAATTGACTAAGCCGACAATTGTAAGTTTTTACACTGTAGGAGAAATCAAAAGAGATTGAGTAAAACGACAGAAAGAAAAATAAAAATATAGAGATGATTTATCAGGCACAAATAAAGAGAAAACTGACATATTTAGAAGAAGAGACCTTCAATGTCTTGTAAAACAGTCGATAAAAAGGTCAAAACAGGTGCACCATCCATCTTAGTTAACAGAATAAAAGGATAAATGAACCAAAAAAATGAATAGATAGTAGACGTAGGGCGTCTGAAAGGCGAGTGAAGCTTATCTGCAATGTAAAACGAGGACGAGTTTGTAGTTTAGAGCAAGACAGTGCATGTCATCAAATTATAGCACACATTAAGCTTGGGAAGGGCCAAACAATTGGCTTTTTACTTCCCTTTTTCTAATGTAAATTTAATTTAGAGAAAATGTTGATTTAATCTCTGCTTAGTACAGCATGACAGAGCAATAATGAAACGATCAAATAAAGAAAGGAACTTGAAAGGAAATGAAGGCACTTTTTAAATGGTGTTCATCCTTATCTAACCACATAATTATAGGTTATGACAGACATTCATATAAACTGTTTTCTTTTAAAACCGCATGCCAAAAAGATTGCACTCCATTAGAATTCCTACCTCCAGACTCAGAGATAATCACACATAATTAGAGAAAATTTCTGTTTACAAGCTAATTCTATCACACCGGGAAAAATGTAGGTCACCTCTCTCAACACAGCCTCACAGTTGTTCCTGTGCGAAGCTGAGAGGCCTGTGAGAGGAAGAAGTGGTTTACTTCGATCATCGCATGTGTCCTCAGCTCTGAGGAGCCGACGACAGGAGCTGTGTGAGCAGCCTGCGGTCCTCCAGCAGTGTGTGGTCTCTTAGGACCCGAAGCCCAAACATCAAGAAAGTGTTGAGTTGCTGAAGTGTGATTTGTACTGGAAAATTTAGACTGCTGTTCCCCTTTTTTCATGATTTCTGCACCACTAGCGGCACCAAAATAACTAGAGTTAGAGAGTGCAGATGTTGCCTCCACAATGCTAAGGTCAGTATGACATCTAGTAAATTTAAATTTTGTCATCTGTCAATTCTGTCATCATTTACTCACCCTCATGTTGTTCCAAACCTGTAAAAGTTGATTTTTTTATGTTGAACACAAAAGAAAATATCAAACAGTTGTTGGCTTCCTTTGACTTCCATTGTAAGGGGAACTTTTGTGTGTGTGTGTGTGTGTGTGTGTTCAACATAGGAAAGCAATGATAACATTTTTGGAACGACATGAGGGTGGGTAAATGATGACAGGATTTTCATTTTTGAGGTGAACTATTCCTCTAACTGAAATAAAATGAAGACTAACACTAATGTAATAAAACTGAAGCTAAACTAAAATCAATTATGACTGTAGAACTGAGTAATATATTAATAGAAATGACCATTTTAATACTTGAAACATTTACAATCCACCTGTATTAAACATACATCACTAGGTAGCAATAACTAGATTGTGCTGGGAAATTAAAATTGTTTAATTATTTATTTCATTAAACAGTAAAGTCATTTCACATGTTTAGTTTAACAGTAACTTGGGCAGTTGTAAAATATTAATGCTAAGGACTCTTTTCACATTGGGTTCTCAGAAGTGGAAGTTGTTATACAGTAGATAGGTAAACGTCTGTAGTGGTGAAAGGAAACTACAACCAATGTAATATTTGGGTTTCTTTCCAAACACTATTACAGCCCCACCCCCAAAAAGTAGCCCCACCTCAATCTCATGCTAATTTAGTTTAGCCAGAAGACACTGGATAGAAAAATTATTCCACCATGGAGCTACATTGTTTACAGTTTGTTTACGGACCCAACCTGAAGTCAACGAGAAAAATTATTTTAAGAAAATTCTGACATCAGTACAAAACTTTTGGGTCCATGAAGTCTACCTTTGACATGTGACACTAGCTCATCTATTACAGCCAGTTCACTCCAATTCTTCCTGAATCTCACTCAATTCGTCACACATGGACATACTGTTTTTGCCAAGAAATGTTATCCAATTATCAAGTGGAGGTCGGCTGGCGAGTCAGAAATCTTGCATCCAGAACATCAGGGATGGTTTCTGTAACCTTGTCTTGTCAGGTTTTGCAACCTTGTAAGTTTCCAGTTCAGCAGAACCTTGTTTTTGATGCATTTTGAGCTACAATGTCCCAAATCTCTCCAATGCAGTTGCAAAAAGCCCATGCAGGCTCTTTTATCCAGCTGTTGAGGCGCTCTAACGAATACTCTACGGACTAACGCTTCACAGTACCTGTGTGAGTGTTTTTACTGTCACAAACCAGGCGATAAAACAACAAGAGCTTGCTGGAGAGCCCTTCCATGAACTGCGGCAGGATGGACAGAAAGGAGATTCAGAAATCATGCAGCCAGCCGAGGGACCGTGAAATGAGACCCGATGAGCCGGTTAGCCTTGGAATTAAAAACGCCTGATCTCACCACCAACCTCACAATGGGTAAACTTCATCAATTACAGGATTTTTCCAGCACCGCAGAGATCATTCGATCCAGCGCGTTCAGTCAAATGCATTTACAGGCAGATGTTTTCAAGGCTGAGTGATGGATATATAACACCCTCAGAATGGCTCATCTGTTGACCAACAATATCTTTTTCAGTTGTGTAGCATTTAATTAGGTAATCTGACTGATGCCTGTCACGAGGACGGTAAAAACAGAGGACGTGAGAAAATAATGTCTTATTTTGCCGGGTGGATTTCTTGAAAAGTTCTCTCGTTCTTCTTTCTGGACTGTTTAAATGGCTGCAGACCACACATCTCAAGGTGATTAGCGAATGAGAAATGTAGACACCAAACTGAAACAAATCTACTGTAATATCTTTTCAGATCTACTCTATTATGTGAACTTGGCCAATTTTTCTCCTCGTTTTCCTTTTGCTCTACAGGATTTGTCAGGAGACGAACTCAACCATCTTTTCAATTTTCCACTTTGGCTGGCTGTGAGAGACGATATAATTATTTCTCAGGTCTTTTTTTTTTTCCTAACAAATTTCTCTCATTGTTCGGCAGAAGGTCAAGTCCTTGTCTCTCTGCCGACATCCGGGCACAGTGAGCTCAGAGGGCACGGCTCAGCGTCCCCCCGCTGCGGCGCTCGGAGGGCAAGCAGGTGCCCCTTTAATCTGCCAACTGCAGGCTATTTAGTTATAATGGGCTTACAATAGTCATTTTGGAAGAAGAGACTATTGGAGGAGGGATGTCGCACATGTGACCTGATATCCATGAAGAATGAACCATCTGCTGCGCTTCAAGACAAGACCGAAGGAATGGGACACTGGAGAGAGGAACACACAAGATGTCTGTCTGGCAAAGCAAACTGTCCCCCACTCTATAACAGATATTATTTGTCCTTTATGGGTAATTCTCACCTGCTTGGGTCACATCCAAGTCATTTCACCCTAACGTCAAAAGAAATATATGACCATTTATATTTCTAGTATCTTTAAATTAAATGTAATTTAGGAGCATTGTGCAGTGCACTCATTTCCAAAATGCAATTATTTAAATTATGATGTATTCACAGTGGTAAATACAGCAGTAAATGTGAAGTATGAATAATAGTCTTTTCATTTATCATTTTAAAGTGTAAAACATCTCTGGACATGTTACGTTAACTAGAATATTTTTATGCCAATAAAGCACAGTGGAAATAATTTTGTACTGCCCTTAAATTATGCTACTATAAGACCCCCCCCCCCCCACAACAAAAACAGTATATTTTTGTAAAATATTACTCTAAAATGTGAAAAGCATTCAGTCTGAATAAAGATTCTTGGTTTTATTTTATTTATTTCATTATATACACACACACACACACACACACACACACACACACACACACACACACATATATATATATATATATATATATATATATATATATATATATATAAATTACACACACACACATGCAATACCAAATGCATTTATTTCCCACTGTGGCATATTTTGAAGGTAATTCTGAGGTAAGAACAGGTAATGACATTTCTGAAATGACATCATGAGCCCTGTTTTCTCACCAAGTTTCAGTTATTAACATTTTAGAAAAAACAAAGAAGGAGGGCACGGAAAGAAAGACGAGAGCGGAGGAGGAGGGAGGAATGGGAGTGAGTGCTCTGTATTTAATTGCTTTTATTCAGGTCATTAGATGGGTGAACTACGTGACAACTGTACAGTAGATGTGTAATTAGATAGGAGGAGCAGAGGAGGAGAGGAGCAGAGAGAAGGGACAGCGACAGACGGAAAGGTCACACAAAGGCCGCTGAAGAACAGTGAACAATCCCACCCACAAACACACACACCAGAACCACAGGCTCCAGCAGCGTTAGCAGTGCAGATGCACATCAAACAGACTGTGATTCATTAAGGCGGTGATTAGAATCAGGAGATGACCGTGTCTAATTTTCCAACGAACCAATGATTAACCACGTTTAAATCACATTTTCTCTCTCTCTCTCACTTTCTTTTTGAATCAGATGTATGTTGTGTTTAATCTGAGATTGTATTGCTTCACACTGCAACTGTTCCTCAGATACTGTTGTATAAAAAATATTATGTGCAACGGTATTTTCTTATGATTTATGGGATATGTGACCTGGACACATGCATTCATAAGAAACACCTTTATGAGATTAGTACACTTACTGTACAGGCAAAACAATGATGAAACTACAGTGCAACTACAAAGAAATCATACAATTTCCTTGGTGTTGTAGAACGATTTACTTTAGTTAATATCACATCCATGACTCCTACTTTGGAAGCATTCAGATATAAAGTAAAACAAGTGTCAGTCACTTTACATGTAAAAATTCATTTAGATTTAATTTTATACAACAGTTAGTAGCAGTCTTCAAATCTGATTGCTCGAGAAGCGTTCCGAGTGGCCATCTTTGCATCGAAATCTCCAAAATGTATGTCTAATTACCAATAATATTTGACAATGATAGTTACATATTTGTTTGTTTGTTTGTTTAGCACAAGCCAGGTTTTAAAAAAATGTGCAAATAGTATGCATACTCCATCTCACATCTAGTTACTGCATATGCATACTTCACCTAGTCTTCAAAAATATTATGTAGCATGCAGTTCCAAACATATGTGCTTGTCTGTTTCTTGTCAGCTCTGAGTAAACACAAATGCGTCTGTTCCCCAAATTAATCTTGGCAGGATCTAGCATGGAAAAAAAAAACCTGAGAGGGTTCCGGGTGTCATCACAGTTGAGGGACTTCAATCATCATGCAAATGAATTTACCCAAGATGCCACGCCACTGCAGGATAAACCTTGGCGAGTCAAAGGAGCTACACTGCTCAAACATACCGTGACATGTTTACATATTGCCTATTAATAATCCAAGAAAAGACCACAGACACGTGTTTCGCAGATTCCTCAGTGTTTGGTTTAGAGATACAAAAGATTAATAATGATGAAGCTCAGTGTCAAGAGACGACCACAGACAGATGAACGTGTCTCCACTTGAGATGTGAGGAAAGAGAGGGAGGAAATGAAAAAGCAGATATCAGGCACAGAACGGCTGATGAGAAGCGTAGACAGAAGTGGCTTCAGGACTGCCGCAGTATCGCTGCCAAGAACATCAGCAGATGCTTGTGAAAACCAGAGCGGTCTGGATGCTTGAACTCCACCTGACCTTGAACACACACACCCTAGTCTCTGGACGGACACATAAAGCCCGGGTTTAAAAGTGCTCCAGTTGACCACAAATCAACCCCGGGTGGAGGGAGGTCACAGTTGCACGGTGAGAACTGTCAGTGAGTGGTGAGTCCCTGCTTGACTTTACGACCTTCTCTTTTCATGAAGTCACAAGTACCTTTAGTGCAGTAATGGTACGGTCCTGCATCCAAGAGACAAAAATAACCACCCGTCCACTGCATGGTCACTCTCCAAGATAATCAAAATGTTCATATGAGAGCACTCCAAAAGGAAGCATAATTCAACCAAAACAATAAAGCATCACATTGGTTGGCAGATATGAGGGCTGAGTGTTTGTCTATGAGCGTTTTGAAGTCTGTTTCAATATCAACACTGCCTGAGGATGCATGCCAACATTTAGTTGGCCAAATGTATTTTCTGTCTGGTTGAATCTCTTAAAGAAATGGCCAGTTTATATTTCACTGCTAAACTAAATCATAAACAAAACAACAGCAGATCATATATACATACATTATTATGATAAAATGTTAACATAATTCAGTCTGAGCACAATGTTTGTTTGTTTTTAAATGTAAATGTGTGTAAAATCACTTATAGTACAGACATTAGTACTGTAAAAAATATTTGAATGGTAAAAAATGCTACAGTAAAAACCTGTAAATTGGTTAACAGTAAGCTTCCATACTATATACGGTGAATACATTTAATTACATTTAATGTAATTTTACAGTAAAATACAAAATATGTTCTTGGAAGCAAAAAATAAAAAGTCATTGTATAATTTACAATGAAAAACTGTAAATTGACACTCCCAGAATTCCCTGCATGACACTTCATATTTAATGTTTTTTTTTTCAATAACTTGTTTCTTCTTTGTTTTTTTTCTTATCAGTTGTGTACAATAGGATTTAATCTGACAATTAATGTTGTTAAATTAATGTTTATTCCATTATATCATTATCATGTGTGTCACCATGATGGGGTTTAGTGTTGTTTAGTGTGTGAATGAGACTGTACATCTTCTATATGTAAATATTGCCCTCCTCAGCTTGTAGAAAAGCTGTTTGTGCTGAGCTGTAGTTCATCATGAGCTTTAGTTCATCAGCTTTAGTTCATCACCACCAGTTTTTGGTTATCAGTGCATTACAATGGTTCAAAACAGATCTAAGTACTTCAATATGTTGGTTTATTAACATTACATAAGTTAATGAAATGCAGTATTTTATTGTGAATTTAAGTTAAGTCTGTACAACTTTATATTTTTTTTTATGGTGAAACTCTGGCAAACACAATTTTTCTTTACAGTATATGTACACACATAAATTTTATTACATATTATATATATTTTATATTATAAAATCATATGCATTTTATACATTTGTACACACACACAAACACACACACACACACAAACACACACACACACACACACACACACACACACACACACATATATATATATATATATATATATATATATGTGTGTGTGTGTGTGTGTGTGTGTGTGTGTGTGTAATTTATTACAGTAGGCCTAATAGGATAAAACAATTATGGGGTACAGTGACTTGAAAATTTCTAGATAGGTAAATCTCACAAAAAAACTAGATACCTTCAAATAAATATAAATGAATACATAAATACATAAAAAGCATCAAAAGATAATTTCTGCCCTAGAAAACTACTGCAAACTGAAGTTTTGGGAAGAACTATGTGACAATATTCTAGTGATGAACTGTTGTCTCGGTCAGGTGAGGAAGCCACATGGAGTTTAGCTTCCCTTTCATCCGCAAATACATTTCTAAAGTATGAGGAAAGCTATCTAAGTTATTTACTTGAATCGTTATTTAAATCCCCTCTGACCTGAAGGGGGGAGAAGTCTTTGCCCTTGTCATAACCTTGCTAACATTCTGTTAACTTTGACTTCAATGCACATGCCTTTGAGCAAACCGCATATCTGGGCATTAGCAAACTCAAGTGGAATTCCTTAATGTGGGACAGAACCAGAGTGGAAGAGTACAAGATCAGAAGCATTTGTTTGGCCATTCTGATTCTGTTCTTTGATTGCTGTTTACAGAACTGAAACGAGCTCACTGTTGTAATCTGATGAAGCTTTCCAGCCAAAAGCTGACTTTCATTGCTGATTATGTGTTTTTCCTGAGTTGTGTGTTGTGGTGTTGTTTCTCTGTTCTTCATGAAGGTGACTGGAGAAACAGATGTGTACTGTGTTCACTGCTCTGAGGAAGGACACTGCAGTAACGTCATATTCCCCTGAGACCTTGCAAAAACTGTTTGGTGCACAATGAACATTACGCAGAATGTGTTTTTGAAATGTGTTCATATTTACTCATACTTTATAACAGTGCTTTGTAACACTATTGATATTGCTGAATTATTATTATTTTGTTTTTTCTTTTTCTCAATGAAGGGAGACTGAAATGCTCACATTCAACATGCCTGGCAATTCAGAGTAACACTTTAAAATAAATAGGAAGTCATTTGATTTATCAATTAGTAATTCATTGGATGAATGTGAGTTTGCTAAGCAATGTCTAAATTTATAGCTGGCTATTAATTAAATTCACATTATCCAATAACCTGCATGGAAAAGTCATTTCAGAGGAAGAGCAAGTTATTACATTTTGAATGTTATGATAACAACGATGGCTTTGCTGACGCAGCAGAACCAAAGACATTGTCTTCTGGTATATCACATATAGTGAGGCTTGAAAAGACTTAAAATGCTAACTTACTAAAGTATTCCATGTTTAATTTAATTAGATTTTTAATATTTTAATAAACATGTTTTAAAATAATCTGAAATTTTGTATAATGTTTTGTTATAATACAAAATAAAATAAAATAATAACACACACACACACACACATAATATATATATATATATATATATATATATATATATATATATATATATATATATATTCACTACCAGTCAAAAAGTTTGGGATTATAAATTTGTTTTATGTTTATGTAAAAATATTATTATGATGTAAAATAATTTTTTCCATTTTAATGTACATTAAAATGTAATTTATTCCTGTGATGCAAAGCTGAATTTCCAGCATAATTTCTCCAGTCTTCAGTGTTACATGATCCTTCAGAAATCATTCTAATATGCTTATATATATTATCAGTGCTGGAAACTGTTGTGCTGCTTAATATATTTTTAGAACCTGTGATACTTTTTTTCAGAATTCATTGATGAATAAAAAGTAAAAAAAAAGAGGAATATAAATCTTTTCTAACAAAAATTCAGTACAGTACAAAATACAATGCAATAAGTACATTTTTATTCTTTCTTTTCTTTTTCTTTTTTAAATTAAAACTTTTATTCAGCAATGATGTGTTAAATTGTTAAGAATAATAGCATAAGATTCATATTGTTAGAAAATTTCAAATTTGAATAAATAAAAGTATCGCAGTTTCTTTCAAAAAATATTTGGCAGCACATCTGTTACCAACATTGATAATTTTAATAATAAATCAGCATATTAGAATGATTTCTTAAGGATCGTATGACACTTTATACTGGAGTAATGGCTGCATCAGAAATAAAATATATTTGACAGTTTTTCTCAAAACTACTTGTACAACCATCTAGTCATTTATACAAATCATAAAACCAGTTTCTCATTCTTTTGAACAAGTTGCGATTGCTTTTGTACATTCATGCTACTGATTATGTACATTTATCTGCAGTTTCCTACATTATCAGTTGCTAATATCATGTTGCTCAAAATGTATTATATAGTTTTCTGTGCAATATAATTTTTTTTTATAATTTTTGTTTGGTCAGACCACTAGTAAAAGTGTAACTGGGAATTCTATCCAGTCTCTTTCAATCAATATCCTACATACAGTAATATGTAAATTTGTACTTTTTAAATGGATATATGGCATACATAAGAATATGGCATACTGTTCAATACAGTAACTGTCATCCAAAATGTTGCTATAGTTTACATCAGAACATCCCTCCAGAGTTCACTGTTATACTGACAACACGACTAAACAATTTGACTGTCTTATCCGTACACAATGAGACAAGGACTTGTCATTCTGATGGCACTGACATGTTTATTGACACAGATATTTCTTTTTGAGAGATGAACTAAGGATTTTGAGCAAGAGATTGGCTTTTGCAGGTAATCCATTGTGTTTTGCTATTTATACGAGTTGTTTTGAGAAATGCACTTACTGTTTTGCAAATATCAAAGATGATTCGAGAAATGTACCAAAGCGACTGAGAAAAACTGTAATTTAATTTTTAATTTATTTATTTCAGTTTAATTATTGGGGTCTCTCTTTTGGAAACCATTGTATTAATTTTACTTAGTGTTGTTATTTGTCAAAAAAATAAAAATAAAAAAAATAAAGCTGAAATAAAATATACATTTTAGATGAAAAACATAAAAAAATACATAGATTAAAGTACTTAAATTTCCAAAACTAAAATCGAATAAATATGTAAATGAATGAATGAATGAATGAATAAATAAATAAATAATTTTAAAAAATTGCTCAAATTAAAAAGAAAGAAAAAAAAAGTATAATAGTATATAAATAATTCTAAAACATCACTGACAGAAAAGTCAAAAAAAGAAATGTCCTCTTCAGGATGACCCAGGGAAAACACACACAATCTAAAAAATGAAATGGAAGGCTCTAAAAATGATTTATCAGCAGTGGATTAATTCATATCCTCCTCCCCATCCATATACGACGTGCCATTTCTAATGGACTGCTGGTGTTGTCCATTCATCTCCTGCATTACTCATCTGTTTCTCATTTTGCATCCTTTTCTTTTCTCATCCACTCTCTCATCTCTTACACAGACCAATCAGGACCTTTTCTATTTCAAAGTCCATTTTTCATACACTTCAGCAGCCTTTCATCTCGATGTTTTTAGTCATACTCCGAGAGGGACTGTGAGAGAGATGAGGAGCAGCTCATCTGGAGAAAGCAGAGAACAATCTCTTCATCTTCAAGAACCACCAGCCTCTGCATGCACAAACATCTTTACCACTGCAAGCCCGGGATCAGGTATGACATATCTCACTCTCACGCGCTCCGTCTCGCTCCCTTCTTCTCTCTCGCTCTGTTCTGGGAGATGAAAGGCAGATGAAATGTTCATAGCTTTCACGAAGTGTTCGCAGTCCATACGGTGCTGAAGCATCACCTTCTGCGTTCCAAACACAAGTTCAACACGCACACATACTTCACTTCAGAATTCACTCCGGGTAACTTTCAAAGTCAGGAATGTTTGTAGGTTTATGTGCGTGGGTGTTTATTTGTTGTGTTTCTGTGATGTCTAAACTGAGATGATCCTGACTGAATGCCGTCGTGACAGGAAGTCTAAGTAGTTCATGTCATATCAAAAGACAGAGACTGACGACGAGCGGGGGAAAAAATGCTAACACTCGCCTGAGAAGACAAAAAACATTTATTAACTTTCCTGCCTTTACCAGAAAAGTCCTAGTCAGTTCACATCTTGAAAAGGCAGTAGGTATAAAAGTACAGCTTCTTCAACCTCAACACTGTTTCTCAAGACTACACTTCAATATATTACACACAGTCTGGCAACAATGATATTATATATTTTGATTCTTTAGGTCAAATCATGCAATTTTTCAGTCTGGGGCATTGTAAAAAAAAAAGTTGTACACTCTAGCATAGGATACTTTTATAAAACTTACTCGAGTATTGAGTTTTCAGACACTTCATTACAAGTTTAAATGCAATCAAATGAAACTGCATTATAGTCTTAACTGATATTAAATGCAGTTAGCAGAGCTAGTGTTTATGACCCAGTCAAGTGTAATTTAACTCCATCTTTATCTGTAATTTCATAATTACAGATGATGGTTAAGTGTATTGCATAATGTATAATCAAGCATTTATGCTAAACTAAACCGAGTGTCTGTTTACACTAAGTGCAACAGCCTGCCTTGTAGTAACCTTTCATTTCATAATATTATCTGCAAGTACAGTTTTATTTCAAATATACTTTTAAGATTTGAAGTGCACTACAAGTGTATACCCAATACAATTAAGCACACCTTTTTCGGAAGGGCTGCTAATACACAGGTAAATTAATTTGTGACTGTGGAGAAACCCCAAAGTTTTAACCACTACAATACAGTGATTAGTGAACTGATAGATTTAACATGTCTTTTGAATATATCACAGTGATTTTGTGTGAGATTGCATTCATGAACCATTAGTCAGAGTGCCTACTTTTCCTTTCTGTTCTCTTGTTCTCTTCTTCCTCTCACCTGGTTTCTTTCGGCACACTTTGACAAGGCTTGTGTACATAATCAGCAGCAGCTGGAACTATTGAAGCTGGCAGACGGGCAGGTAGACGGGTTTGCAAAGCAGACAGGTGCACCGTTGTGTTAAAACAATGCTCCTGTTCAGTTCTATTCAGCTGTATCTAGGCGTTGAACTTGGAAATGGTTTCAACAAGCATTTTCTCGTATGACGACGGCTTGACACGTTGTCATTGTGAATTTAAATGCAATAAAATGCCAAAACCAACAATAATCGCGACGCCAGTTTTGTCTGTTCTCAGGAGGGGAAGGCGACAGCGGTGTCACAGGGTTTTCACTGCAGTTCAGCCCAGACAATCTATCTCGCATCAAGCCTACCTAACATTGACAAGATGACAAACTGACAAATCCTTAATCCAAGCATCCCAACGATGAATCGGCATGAAAATGATCCTAATGTTTCGATCCCACCAACAGCACCCGGGTGAAAAGAATAGATTTCTGCAGCCAAACCAAGCCTTGGCGGGATGAGCTTGTTCTCATGTTGTACACACTGATATCTGTCAAACCCAAAGGTTAATTAACTCCTGGGAAACATGGAGTAAAATGACGTTTCTTAACACAAAAAAAAACGTTTTCTCCCCATCTTACTGCTGCTTCCAGTAAAACCTCCACCAAGAAATCTGAATGAGAAAAATAGCACACACACACACAAAAAAAAACTTTAATTAAAGACAGATAAAGAATCAGAAGTTCTCCATATTTCCACAACAAGCCTCTCCAAAGGTGTACATTATTAGCGCAAATGGACCGAGGGCAGTTTAAGCTTCTGTTCCTTCTGATTAGGATTTTGGGTTTTGTGCCGTCTTAATAGTTTACGGCAAACTAATTAAAAACACAATCATTACGGGAGCTGCCCTGGGCTCCTTTACAGACAGAAATAAATAGAATCGTGTTTGGGAAACTGTGCCTCCCGCCGTGTGCTAAAGGTGAAAGTGCTTTTGTGTGCAGTGAAGTGTGTCGAGCAGATTTTGTTCTGGCAGATGAGATAACTTAGCAGTGAAGCAAGACCCCACACTAGTCTCTATACTTATTTTCATCTCTTTTTTTTTTTTTTTTTTTTTTTTTTTTATAAATCTTTGCAATTTTTATATAAACATCAAGATCAGAGAGAATCAGACATAAAATGACTTCTGGTACCAATATCAAATCGATTATTATTATTATGCTATGGTTTATAAATAACAAATGGCCGATAGTAACATTTTATACTTTTTTGCATATTTCAGCATATTTATATTGTACAGTATGAATTTTTTTTTTTACATTTACAAATGAAAGAAATTAGCATGGACAACTACATATGCAAAATAGACCTTGGTCAATATAGATACACACTTATTTTACAATTTATTTATAACACCTTTTTCCTATTAAATACACATAACTGTGCACACTAAATTTATTGCAAACACAAATCTTTATGCAAAGCCATGCTTCAAAATACAGATATATTGTAGTGCAGGTGTTGTATAGATTACTCTGTTTTATTGTCCTTTTATTCAGATTTTTTAAACATTCTGTCTAACATTTATTTTTTGTTCCACTGAAGAAAGTTTGCACTGTGGGTTTGGAAACGATGGCTAAAACATGAATCGTAACTGCCAGATTTGAAACAAAAAGATTTCAAAAGTTTCACTTTTGCTGCAATCCATTTTTACAGCAGCAAAACTCAGTAAGTTCCTCTCATGGGTCTGGTTTTGTGTGTGTGTGTGTGTGTGTGTGAACGTGTGTATTTAGGCAGGCCCAGCAGGTTTTGTAGTTTATTGACCTGATCATTCTGCCAGGGAATTACTGTCTGATGTGCGAGTGTGTGCGCTGTTGTACGTGTGTGTCGGTACGGCAGAGCAAACATTGACATTCATCTCTCTAGCTACATTTTTCCCGGGTGCCACTTTAATTGGCCCGGAGAAAGTCACCACAAATAAATGAAAGCTGACTCTCTAAAAGCTTGTGCTAAATTAAATATTTTTTTCTCCCCATTGTTCGCGCCACCTTCTCACGCTTCCCCACCTCCCTCCATCCGTGAGAAATCTCAAGCCTTTTCCTCTGAGGTAAATAATGACTTAATACAGCCAGATAAAGGCAGAGAAATAATGAAATAGCAAATTGCCATTTGTTTCTCTTTTATACGCCGCTCTCTGTTTGACTTGAAGAGTTCAGGGGTGAGAGAGTTGCTAGCTGTTGCAGCAGAGTACACACAGTGAGTTTGTCCCTGTCAGTTTTAGCACTGTTTTGACAGGAGTGGCATTAGTAAAGACACAGACATGAATGTGTCTGAGTTTTACAACGAGGGCCAAGCAAAACAGACAGCTGGTAGCACAGTTACCGAGACAGATGCAAACTCTTCAGCTACAGAGCCCCGCAGGGGTCAAAAAAAAAAAAAAAACACACAAAAAAAAAAACCCCTGCATAAACCAGCCTGAGGTGGCTTTCCTAGTCTGGGTTTAGCTGGTTTGTTTCGACTGAAACACCAGCAGGCAGAGCAACTAAACCAGATTTTTTTTTGCTATACTAGTCCTGGATCTATAGCCATTATATATGTACACAAGCTTCACTTCACATAAACTGTCACTCATGCTCTGATTAAAGCACAGTTAATCTCCTGACGTTTCTTACAGATTTAAAGGTTAAAGTTTTTTTTTTTTTTTTTAATTTTTTTTAATGTACATTTCTGACAGTTTTTTTTTTTTAAGAATATTTTTTTGTATTTCCAGAACAAAGAGACTAAAACTGACAGTAAGAATCCTCATAGAGAATTCAGAATCGTGGATTTCATACAAAATGGAGAAGCGTGAAGAATGACTTGAATAGCGTTTAGTAGTTCAGGGTCTATTGTGAACTCCAAGTGATTAAATATGCTTTAATCTGTCAAGTTGGGCATTTCAAACCCACATGTGATATGAAAGCCCAGAATAAACAAGCTTGCATGACTGACTGAAAGACTGATTTAAATTAAGCGGATGAAGTCTTAGGGGTCAACTTTTATATTAAATAGCACACTTCATCATTTTATGTTTTGAGTAAAGGCTGCTTATATAATGATAGTCAAGTTTTTTTCACCAAAGCAGGTCATTTTGTTTGCCGCTGTGCCTTTAAGACTCTATTTAAAGGATCCCCTATACTGTATGTGAATAGCTGACGCTACGCTTACACTGCCTTGTCTTTCAATAATGACATGTTTGCAAATCCTTCATCATAATATGACAGGTTCACACTAAAATTATGTCACACAGACTGAAATTGGGATCATTTCGAAGGATACGCAGAGCTGTAGGTGCTACACCACAAGCATGGCCAGCAGGATTTAGTACATTTAGCACTTTTTTTTCCCAAGTATCATGTAAAGTAAAAAAAAAAAAGTAATTTTAAATTGGGGGAATGTGTAAAGACACTGTTTAAAACAATATCCAACATGGGGATATTTAGAAGGACATGCAGAGCAGTAGATGCTACATAAGCCTCAATGTTTTTCAGCACTCAAACTGGCTAGTATGATTTCTAAGGATGATGCAAAAATGCTATTTTATATTCTCTTAATAGCTGACAGACATCTGACAACATAGGGGGACTTTGGCTCAAGGACTGAAGTGAGGAAAAGTGAGGCCATAGATAATGCTAGAATCAGTGTAGGTCCCAGGCCAAAGTGTCTTGTGTGTTTTCTTACCTAATCCTCCGAAACTAACCTCTGCTCAGCTCTGATCTCATCCGTCAGCACAACCTATCCAAATACCACTCTGGTCAAATTAGAATGGCTCCTAATTTAGAAGTCAACAGCTTTGAAATCTTTGTTCAGCTGGTCTTCTTGGCAAGATTATCTAATAACCTTTGTGGATGAGCAACTACTTATGGAAATCAAAGGCAGACATGGTGTTGATAGGTTAAGAGAGATCATGTCTCATGTATCATGTATGCCTTTTGACATCAGGTTTTATTGAGTGCATGTCATTTATTGCAATGTTGTATTTACCTGGTCAAGAAATAAATTTTAGCCCAACGCTTTGTTTATTCCAAAGGCCAGAAAAAAAAGTTAGAATGGGAAATATCATCTGATTTATTGTCTTGAAAAACCCTAAAAATGAAGTGGAATGTGTAGGTTTGATTGGTTTACAGTAAAGCTTTTAATTCCATTAAATCATGGCTTGTATAGCACTTTACTGAATGAGTTACAGTTTACCTTTAGACTCTCATATGATGAGAGAACTGAGGAATGCAGACTGGAAATAAAGAGTTGTTTGCTTTGCAGGGACTCAAACATTTACTGAAGGAAATTCTGTAACTGTTCTCTTCTTTCTCTTCCCTTAATAGCTCTCGTGAGCGCACACACACACTAACACACAGAGAGAAACACTACCACCACCACTGACCAATTTTCTCTTTCAAGAGAGAGACAGACACATTTGGTCTCCAAGGTAACCTAGCTTTTGTCTATCTGGTTGCCAGGTGACTGGTTGTCATAGAATCTAGACATGTACATTTAGTATTTGATACGAATCTCCAGCTGTTCAGCTGTACTGTTTCTCTGTCAGTCTTTCTCAATATTTGTCCACCTGTTCCAATATTTCTTCATTGTATCACTTACATTTTTTCTTCTACATTTTGTCACTTCAAAGAATGGCAAAAATGAATAGGCATGAAAAAGATTATCATTCAGAAGTCTGTATCATCACGTTTAATTATATTTAAAAAAAAAAGGTTCCCGCCTCCTTCTTCCCAATGATTATGAAGTTTAATGAGTTACAGACAGACAGACAGACAGACAGACAGATAGATAGATAGATAGATAGATAGATAGATAGACAGACAGACAGACAGACAGACAGAGACATGGATGGACGGATGGACGGACGGACGGACACACAGACAGACAGACAGACAGATATATATATATATATATATATATATAGATAGATAGATAGATAGATAGATAGATAGATAGATAGATAGATAGATAAACAATGATAGACAGACATAACACGGACGGACGGACGGACGGACGGACAGACAGAGACATGGATGGACGGACGGACGGACACACAGACAGACAGACAGACAGATATATATATATATATATATATAGATAGATAGATAGATAGATAGATAGATAGATTGGTGGATGGATGGACGGACGGAGGGAATGACGGATGGACGGACGGATGTCAGAAACACTCATGAGCCTGTAGAATCATTGTGACTCTGGAGTGTGTGTGTGTGTGTGTGTTTGTGAAGGCAAGTCTGCCCTTCAACTGACACAGTTTAGAGGGAGCTGAGAGTAGTTGGGTAAATTTGGCTAATTCTGCTGATGTGCCGGGGGAGAGAAACACACTCCAGCTGACTGAACTGGGTTAGTATTAAATGTAGGGCAAAGTTCCAAACCAAAACTACCACACACACACACACACACACACACACACACACACACACACACACACACACACACACACACACAGAAACACTTTTCTAAATACAAATGGCAGCTGGTGCACAATAGATACAAAGACGAAACAGAGCGTCCCTGCCACACGCTCTCTCTCACAAACACACATTAACAATCACATGCACCAAGCTGGCATAAACATACACAAACACACAAGGTCTCTCACACAAGTAAACTTTCTCGGGATCCATGCTCTGCTGATTGTCTGTTGTGTAAATATTTACCTTAACACTCTCCAAATTCCCAGATCCCTTCATCTGGACCACCACTCCCCCCAATGTGGGAAGAGCCGCAATCACACACACAATGTGTTTACCTCATCCTCAAAATAAAATACACACTGCTAATGAGAGCACGAGACAGAGAGAGAACACTCAGACGTACAAAGACAAGTTCACAAAGATGTGTACACACACAAACCACAAACAGATCCGCAACACTCACGCAAGAGAAGAGATACAAATGCATTTGGACAAACTACTGAAGCAGCAACAGCAAACTAGATTCAGCGGGGAACAGAGGCTAACCTGACATAACACTTCAGCTCAAAGAACAGCCGCACAGCATTCCAGCTCACATCTCTCACTGAAAATGGATAAATGTGAAAAGATTACGAATAAAACATTCATAGGTCATAGTTCATAATTCAAAGTTAACTTGTATTAACAGATTTACCAACATATCTGGACTTTATGTACTTTATTTACATATAAAGTTTTATATATAATTCAAATAATATATAATAATATATAATAATTCAAAAAAATAAACACTAACATTCATCAATCAAATACTTTGTTAAATTAATTTACATAAATTCTATTTTTACAATTGTATGATATAAATAAGATTTTAAATAAAGAGAACTAAACCACAGTTTTGACAAAACCACATCAAATTTAGTCAGCTACTAGATAATTTACCTTTGTGAGAGAATCAGAAAATTTTGTAACCATAAAGTCCTTAGAAAACCAAATGTTTAAAAGATACGAAACAATATTGTCAACAAATTTCAGATTTAGTGACAACACAGTCATAGTCTGATACTAGTCATTTCCCTAGAAGTAAAATGATTTACAATGCAAAAACCTGTAAAAATATATATTTTTTTAATCAGTTCACGAGTTCAAAAGTGAGACTTCACAATATAGCACCTCTCATGCCTTAAATAAGAAATGGCTGTGCTGTGTGTGGAGGTGCTGAACACACTGCAGAGAGGCATGAACTTCAAACAAGGCTGTGAAAACAGACGGAGGGCATGACGGGGAGACAGCGGACTGCAGAAAGACAACACAGAGATAGGGGACTCCAGAGGGACATTCAGCCCCCTGGACCAATAACACATGCAGACGGGGTTAATGTCACTCGGGGCATGATTGGAAATCTGTGCTTATGGGAAACGCTGACATTTTAGAAAGAATGAGAGAAAGAAATTAGGGAAAGCTAGAGAAACAGAGAGAGAGAGAGCGAGAGAGAGAGAGAGAGAGAGAGAGAGAGAGAGAGAGAGAGAGAGAGAGAGAGAGTATGGAGCTTTAAAGTCAGTCAATGACAGCTGGGGTTCCTTTGAACAGCTCAGATTCAAGAGTCAGCAAATATGTGAGTCTCTGTGTCCAATGTATGATAGAGGTTTGAGTTACACCTCCTCTTCTGCTGGGATGGGGAAGTGTGCGTGTTCAGGGAATCTGCCCTAGTGTGTCTCACTGCAAACCTTCCAACCTTTAAATCAGAAGCTGACACACGAAAATTGAACTTCTATCATCATCTGTTTACTGTCATCATGTTCCTAATCCAAGGGATTCTTTGTTTCTTTGAACATGTAATGAGATGTTAGACAGAACGTTTATGTGTGATGTACTACAGCTGTCAAAAAAGTTGTATGTGTCTAAGAAAGGAGAAAAAAACACCATATAATGCAAAATGACAACTTCAGTGTGATGTACAGATCAAAATTATAGTTGTTATTCACTGAAAATCAGTCTTCAGTGATTAGTTACAATTGGCTTTATTTTGGCTATGGTTTTGACGGACAGATTTATTTTAGCAAATGTAATCAATTTGATAATTACTTTCAGTAAATAAATAAAAAAAAACAGTAAAAATGCAAACTTTTATAATGTTTTTAAGTGCTTTCATATTTTAAGTGAATATAAGCATCACATTATAATGTGATATAATAATATACATTATGGGCAGTGTTTTTAAAGTATTATACTATATATTCTTACACTACATATTTTGAATGTGCCTTAATATTTCATTAGTTATTTTTAAGTGCTTTTAGTTGTAATTTTAATTCATATGTAAGTTTTAGTCATTTTATGTGCTTTTGCAATTTTAATTAAATTATAAATTTTGATTTAGTTTTATTTATTTTTTCATTTTAGTTTCTGTAATTTTAGTATTATTTTATGTCAGATAGTTGCCAACACAACAATGTAATTTTTTTTATTAAGTTCAAGTTATCTTTTATATATATATTACTTCAGCTTTATCTAAATGAACTAAAATATGAAATAGTTAAAATTAAATATTCATTTAGTATGAACATTTATATTAATTTACATTAGAATTTTAAAAGTTTTATTTTAAATTAATGTTAAATGATGGCAAAGTTAATGTAAAAATACTTGAGCATGCACAATATGAAATATCAGTACAATATCGAAAGTAACTGCTATGACAACATGTGATTTTATGATAAAACTGGTTCTTTTTTTTTTTTGTTGGTCAAATTTAAAGTTTGAAAGTGCCTTTTGGACTTTTCTCAGATGGTAAAGAGCATAAAAATTCAGCCTACCACTTCTAAAGAAGAAAGTAAGTCATGGGCTTGGAATGATGATTAGTGATGATTTTTACTTTTGGGTGAACTAACCCTTTAACCAGATCTACATTTAAACCCTAATCCACTTTTTAACTTCAGCTGCCCTCAGCGACATTTTATAATCCTAAGTTTATGTTACTACTCAGGCTTCAGAAAACACAGGGCGTGAGACTCTAAGAAAGTCCAAGTCTGTGTTTTTATGTGTGTGAGGAGGGAGTTATGCAAGTTCATTGGTCATTAACAGTTTCTCCACCTCCAAAAGCCTCTGTACACTTCTCCAAATCTAAACACGCACAACTATTACCTTCATAAATCCCTGCGCTTTCTGCCACAAACTCCCCCTTTCAAAAACAAATGTTCTCTCTCACTGTCTCTCACACACACACGCAGACATGGCCATGGTTCACTGGCTCTGTGCACAGCCTTCCCTGTATCTTTTTGTCTATGAGGGCTGCCAGGTTTTGTTTTGTGAGGAGAAATAACAAAAAAACGACCTCTTATTCCCTGACCCGCACCGCCTCCTCGCCGCTCTAAACCCCTCACACACATTCCACACAGTGCCCGGGTCAAAGGCCACGCCAAGCACAATAACCAGTTAAAAAGGAAAGGAATGGACTGGGTGAAGTTCATTCACATCTCAAATCCAGCTCAGCACAGAAAGTGCAGGCAACTTGAGAGAGTTTGAGGGAAAAATGCACTTTGAGGACTGTTTTCTTTGTCTAAATGAGCTGTGGGATACTAATCACATGTATCAGGAGAATTCACCCGACCTTTAGAGTTCTACAGAAACGTCTCCAAAAACAGCATCAGCAGAAGCTGATTGTGAGGCTGACAGTATAGAGTGTATATATAGCAGCCTGGTTCTGGGAGTACTTTCTAAGTCATTTTGACCAAATTTGATTTATTTAGTGTACACTTTCAAAGTTATGGTGTTAAACTTTTTTCTTTTTCCCACAGAAATGTTGAAGTAGAATTTCTCTGACTGGCTATACTGTACATGCCAAAAAATAAAAACATACTGAAATATAAAACAATTACATGTTATTTCTGGGCCAATTATAATTTTATGATTCATTTCTAGCATGAAAATCTTTGTTTGCTTAATATGAACATAATTTTTTTTTTAATCCTATTTGTTACTTAACATTAGCTTAAATTACTTTTAGCCTGCCAATACTTACCATAAATCATCTTGCTGCAATACTAATTTCTAAGCTAACAGCATATTTTTGCATTTTGGGTAATGGAGTACTTCTCTGGGAATTCAGCACCAGGATTTAAAATTTAAAACTTTACAGAAGCATACTATATAAACATACGAGTAGAAGCATAAAACTGTCTAACAACATTTCTGTGCTCTCTGTGGGTCTTGAAAAGTCTTTACATTAAATCAATTTCTTTGTGGAGACTTTAAATGGGAATTTTTACTTCCAGAAGCAGTCTGGTGCGCTTTATTGTCTGTATGGTGTGTGAGGGTGTGTGTACTGTACTTGTTGAAATAAGCGTGTGGGAGAAAGTAAGATAATTAAAAGCTGTTGTGGTCTCTGCACAGAGCATGTCTCTAGAGGAAGATGCTAATCTTTATGACTGCGCGTGTGTGACCTGTGTCTCTTAGGGAGGATGTGTGTTCTGATGGAATGCTGACCTAGAAACCAGAGCATGGATAATCCTGACAAGATCACAAATCTCATTCTGTCACCAAAGGGATGATGTGTGTGAGTGTATTTGCAGTTGTGTAGGAAGATAATGAAGATTACATTTTATTGCTCTGTTCCAAAACCCAGTGAGCTGTCTAAGGAGACAGCATTTTTAGATCATCAATGCTGCACTGCTGGCAGAAATGTAGGTAACTTAGTTGTGCTAAATTCTATAATGCACCTATATTCTAAAGCAGCAGTGCATGTTTTCTCTGCAATGAAGGGGATAAATGAACTCCAACAAGCTCAGTAGAAGATAAATAAATAATAATGATAATAATAATCAAGATGGCAGATGATGCAAGAAAAATGGTGATTATAAATACATGTAATAATTCAATTCAACTCATTTATCCAGCACAATTAAATTATGCAATGATTGTGCTATTAGCTTAGCAACATGTTTATATCAAATACTAATCAGTAGTGAATATCTGTTATTTGTGTGGCATGGAAAGTTGTAGAGCACTTGGTTATTCCGTCACAGTTAAAATGCTGCCTGTGTAGGCAGTAGACTGGAAAGAAGCTCACTAGATTTAGGAACAGAGCATATGTGTGTGTATGTTGCAAAATTACCCACATTTTTACCTCATATTAAGTGTGCGTGCTATTGCTAGTGTATGTGTGTATGTGATGCATTGATGGTACACAGATGGTGTGAAATCTGTTCATGTGGTTTAAAAAAAAGCAGAGATAGTCCTGGTATGTGTCAGAATATCAATAAAACTTTGCAGCAGTGTGTGTGTGTGTACTTGTTTGTGCTGTCCCCACAAGGATAGTAAAACCTGAATTTTTTGACATTATGGGGACCGGCCTGAGGTCCCAACGAGGGAAAACAAATACTATAAATAGTAAATAATGTTTATCTGAAAGTGTAACTATGCAAACAGACTCCACAATTCACAGAAACAAACGTGTGTGTGTGTGTGTGTGTGTGTCGACAGTTAATCAAATGCTGAAAGGGAGCCTGGCATGTAACATTTAAGTTTGTGATTAATGTAAGACTAGCTCCAGCGTATGTACGGGGTCAATAAAAATAAGAATTTGAAGGGCGCACACCATACACGCAAATGAAAAGCTTCAATGCTAACCTCTCGCCTCCAGCTAACCCTCCATTCACTGGCGAACTCTCCGCACACACAAACAGCTGAACGAAAACAAACACGGGCACACACAGTTATGCTATCTATGAAGCCCAGACGGACCCTCTCCCCTCAGGCGGCCATTAGCAGAGCGAAGGTGAGTTTCAGAGAAAGAGGAGTACACGCCGTATGATACGACCTGTCAATCACGCGCAGAGCCTCAGAGGAGTAAATATTTCTGCATTTAAATTGGACTATAATGTTATATTGTGCTGGAACCGCTTTAATAACGCCACGGTTTTGGGCAGAAGCGTCTGTCGGTGGAAAGGGGTACAGATTCTGAATAAATATTTGAATTGAAGGGATCGGTTTAATCTTCTGGTGAATGGACCGAAAGAAAATGAATGATTATGAAACTGATAACGTAACAATATCTCGAATCAAAGCATGTGTGTCCAAATGCGCTTCTGTCTTAACAGCTTCGTCTCTGACAGCCTGTCAGTGGCCTGCTGGCGTGGATATTATTGGACTGAAAAACAACTCTATCACACACCGCCAGAGTCTGTTTCAAGAACAAACAGACGCTCAAATGCAGCAGCCGTCGGTTCTTATGACTATACTGTGAAGGGTCATGTGGGGTTTTGGTAGTGAGGGGTTTTTACGGCGCCTGTCAAAGTGCCCATTTGATTTAGTGCCCGGACTTGACGGGGGCAACACATCAAACACTGATATAGAGAGATGAACCAAGGAGGAAGACAGAACGAACGAAACCAGGAGGGGAAGGGAGTGATGGTGCCATTAAAATGCCAGTGATGTCATCCAGCACTTATTATGAGCCAGCAGTGAACTGTATCGAGTCAGTGGACAAACAGAGTAACAACAGAGTTGGAATGTGGGGAGATATTATGAGATCAAGTGAGCGAGAAGAAATAAGTTAAGAGGGAAATCTAACAAAGAAATGCCAAAAACATCATAAAACAACAAGTAGTGGTAAAAACAGCCTCTGGGAGTTTTGATAATAAAGGTGAATGATAGTCACGATAAACCAGCCCAGAGGTGAGTTTTTTAGTTTTATCAGCGAGTTTTACTGCATGGAATGTAATATTTACTTGATAGAGAGTCTGGAGAGAGAAAAGAAAGAAAAAGAAAAAGAAAGTAGGGAGCAGGTGCACCAAACAGTTTTTCCCAATGTCTAATCTCAACATCTTTTTAAACATATTAACATTTATTTAACATTGCCTCAGTGTTTTTATAACATCTTAACATCTGAGTCCGAACATCAAGTCCTGTCCAGTACAACTGGACATTTTTTTTTTTTTACTGAAAAAGTCCTCTTGAAATCAGCATTTGTTTATAGAAATACTGTTGAGTTAGTTAGAAACAGTCTTTATCACAACTCAGTATCAAGGTATCTCAAATTATGATATTAGGTCAGCTGACAAATAAAATAAAATAAAAGTGTAACACCCAGTACCGAATGACAACGTCAAATGTTAAATGCTAAAACAGGGTTTGGTGTCATTGTGTGGTCACTATTGGAATTTTTTGGTAGGTATTGAAGCGCTTTATCATATCATACTATATAGAACACACTTTTTCAGCAGTCGTAAAGTAATTACTCATTCAAAATAAGTACCCACTCAAGAGAGTATGCGATTTCGGACGCAGAAATTGTAAATGGTTGAAAATCTGGAAAATATATGCAGTGAAAAAAATATCCTTTCAATTCAGAATTAACAAGTATTAATTATTTCGCAGACATAAGTCAAAAACAAAGCATAATCAAGTTCTGCTCGTGGATATTCAATTGAAATGCTAATAAAAATCAATGTTTTTAATAGATTTTATGCCTTAAGTGATTTAAACAAATACAGGAAGACCAGTGTAGTCTGATTCCCAAACAAATGACTCACTTCCTTAAAAGTTATTATTTGTGATATTTTCATCTTAAGGCTTGTGACACCTTAGTGTGGTTGCTGACTCAATATTCATATGACAATGTCCAGATAAAGATACTCATAGTTTTTTGTAATTGGCGGTATTTTATAAAAAACAAATTAATGATGTAAAAAATATGAAAATAGAAAATCTAATAACTTGTTTTTGTTATTGTTGACATGTTTAGTTTTTTATTTAATACACAGTTAGGACTAATTGGATTGAATTTATGTCACCATTAAATGCTCTGTGAAAAGTCCATTATTTGGCAACAGACTGATAAGGACTGTAAAAGCCATAAAAATCACATCTCTTATCCCACCCCCTCTCCAAATGTCTTTATTCAGAAGTCCTGAAAGAATAGTCAATGGAGCAGTTAAGGGGAATCAGAATTTGATAATTACAAATACAATTCCCAATGTAGGTTTCCACTGAGGGTTACCACGGACACAAGCAGGGTAGGTTAGATAAAACTGCATTTGTTTTCCTTCGTTTAGATTACTCTCATTTGCTCAAAACTGTCGAAAGTAATTAAATGGGAAGAACAAAAGCATAAAAAATACATTAACAGAAATAAGTAAAATGATAAAGGCGCCATTTCTGATTGTTAGTCATTTGTGGTAATGACGGCAAGAAATCCTTAAATCAACGTGGACAGAGAGAAGTCTGAACCGGAAAGCTCAGGTCACTCCGGCCGGTAACAGACGGTCTCTTCTTACATCTCACGATGATGTCACGTTTCATCCAGTGAAAGAACTCGGGTGAACTGTGGACCTGAAGCCTCAAGCTGGCACAGGGGTGATAATGTCAGAGATGGTTTGGAGACATCGCCCCCGAAATGTGATAATGAGAGTCGAGACGAGATTGTAACCAAGCAACGGATATATGTATCACTCGAGAGGATGTGGAGAGTTTGTGACTGAGTTTCTTGAGATGCACAGTCGCACTGGCTGTCTTAGTCCTACTGTCTTTGGCCTGAACCACAATGCTCTGAGCAACATACCAATACACAGCTGGAGTCCATCTGCGGGGGTTAACACATGAAAACACAAACTGCTGTAATTTGGATGTGTGTGTTAAGTGTGTATAAGTTTGGCATTGTGTGTCTAGGGTGAGCAGTTTATCATGGTGTACTCAGTACTTCAAAAGGCCAGAGAAAGAGAGCGAGAACCCCTCATATCAAGTTGAGTGAAGGACTCCCGCGCACCGCTGAGGGGTTTTTCTTTGACCGCTCAACTTTGACCTCCAACCTCTTGGAAATCTCAGAAGAGTCTCCATCTGAAACAGACGATCATCCATCTACAACTCCTCCACATGTGATTCCTGCTGCTCACATAAATATGTTTAAAAAAAACTCAAAAACAAACAATCGGGTGCTAAGAAGTTGCAATAGGAAGCTGATGAAGTGGAAGGAATGAAAAACGGTTTCTTTGATACTTAATAAATAAATCAGATGGAGGTCTGAGTTCAGGAAAGACAAACATTTACAGTCAGATGAACAGAGGGGCGAATTCACTAAACAGTTGCACTACTTTTACGCCCAGTACAGTTGGCGTCTTATTCGCTAGCCACACACAATCCAGTTTAACAAGTGCTTTTTGCGATGGAATAGCATATAAACTTGGATTATCAAATAATAGTTTTCATTTTACGCGCGAACATGCCTCCTTTCTATGCAAATTAGCCTTATTTTAGAATGCATCAACATTCTATAATAGATCCAACTAAGCCAAAAAAAAGCTTGATTCTGCTAACTACATCATTTTTTTTTTTGGATTGTTCCAAAGCGCAAGAAATACTGAATTCGGTGTCTTCATCAGATCCCGTCAAAAGACATCCAGTATTCAAAACCGCCTAAAAAGACACAATTGAGATAATATTTAAAAAATATGATTGTGTAACATGTCTAGTGACAATGGCAGTGTTAATTCATGAAATGATGATCAAAAAAATGAAACAAGCTTTTGAAATGGAAACATCTAGTCAAACCCGGTTTTGACATTTTAAAGATTCAGTCAGTTTTCTGGATCTTAGCGATACTGTACAGTCCCAGTAAAGTACGCCAGATTGCGCCAGTCTGCAGCTGGCGAAATGTAGCGTAGAGATGGTGTTTGATGCATTTTTATTGTTAGTCAGTGAATGGACCATCAAAACAATGAATGTGCAAATAAACGTTGCAATCAGCCAGTGCACGTTCTTAGTGAATTTCCCCCCAGAGGGTAAAAAATGTAAGAAGTATATTATACATACAGGTATTCTTTTTTATGAATCACTCTATACTGTTTGGTTTTGAGGATAAGCACAATAACTCAGTTTAAACCATCAGAATGGACGGATAAACTCATCTCCAAAAAGCGTGTGACGTACATTCACTTGCACCTGAGTACATGTGAAATCCATGATCCTACCGCCTCAGCCACACAAACACACTTGTAAATAAATGCAAACACGCTGCTATGACATAAAAGCTGGATTTACCACTTTCCTAGAACTTTACTTAACATCCAAGTTCTAGTATCACGTATAGGCTCTTAAATATAGAGTCAACTGGACACACAGGTACCATAAATTCTGGATTGGTTGTCTGCATGTTCGCAGCTCTCATACTTTGTAGTAAATGTTGGCTGGACTCTGAGGAGGCATCTCTTGAACGATGTAGACGGGGTGTCCGTAATCGCCGCTGACTTTTTCGTAATGGGGGCAGTACGCCGAGTCAGCGGTCCGCAGGGGAATGATGATATCACTGGGCTCTGAGCCATTATTGTTGCCCCCGACGGTCCCCGTAGCTGCCCCGCAGGAGCTGCCTCTCTTTGGGGAAAGAGAGGAGAGTGTAAGGGCAGGATGGTGAGTTTCAGAGTGCTTGGCTTTCCGTCGCCGGGTAACACACAACAGCGATCACTACAGCGATCAGGAGGATGAAGGCTCCCCCGGCACCACCGGCGATTAGGGCGATGTTAGAGACGGACACGGCGCCACTGTCTCCCCTCTCACCGGCCTCACTTCCTTCACCTGCTTTAGAGCTACTATCTGTATCTGAAACAGAAAAGAGCTGAATAAATCAATGACCTGACATCTGAAGCCCACTTGCTTTTGGCTATATCTTCTACGACAAACATCCAGAATAGTAGTTAGATTAGATTTGGTTTAACCCATAACTAGCTTTGATTTCAGCCGGCTTGAGTTCAAATATGCCTCGTGTTTGTCTTTAACACTGCCGGTTCCTCACATGTTTACCTAATGGATATCAAACAGTGCAGTCTAAGAATAAAAAAGCCTCCAAGAATAAAAAAATAAGTGCGTGTCTAGTGCGTTTTGTCATTATTTTTATTTTTTAATCAACTTGATGCCACATGCATATGGCCTCAAGGTTAATACAAAAATGCAGTTGAAAAAAGACTTTTCATAATAAAAATTGTTTACTTGTCATCTTTCTGAACCTGGGTTAACATTCTATTTTAGTGCTATTTCAGTTATTATTTATATACTATTACAATATTTATTATTATTTTGAATAAGCTTTTATTATTTAAATTCATTTAATTTTAATTTTAGTTTTAGTCGTTTTGACATGCTTTTTATTTTTAATTTAGTTTTAAATACAAATTATTTAAGTTTATTTTTAAGAGTTTTATTTTAGTAATAATTTAGTTATTTAGTATTTTTTTTTGTTAATTTTATTTTCATCTCATATTTGCTTTATTATATATTTATATCTACATATATTATAGAAAAGTATGAAAAGTATTGCAGAATAGTCCATCTGCCATCAGTGTTTGAACTGTAATGGTACGAAGCAACGAGAATATTTTTGTATACGAAGAAAACAAAAATAACAACTTCATTCAACAATTAGTCTCCTCTGTGTCTCTCCGGATCACCATAGCACCATTTTGGAGACTATGAGCTGAACGCAAGCAGCGTACGCTCTTCTGAGTCAGCCGCACCTCAAGGATGTGCTGTTTTCTTTCAAATCTAAGCGTAAATACACGTAGTAAATGTATCCTTGTGGCGTGGCTGACACAGAAGAGCATACAAAGTTTGCATTCAGCAGATGTTCTCCAAAATGGTATTATGGCGATGTGGCGACACACAGAGGAGATGAATTGTTAAATAAAGTTATTTTGTTTTCTTTTCGTACAAAAAGTATTCTCGTCGCTTCATAAAATTCTGATAACTGATGGCAGATGGGACTATTCTGACGATGTCTTTCATGCTTTTTTGGACCTGGACAGTGTTATTTACTTGCCAGTTAATGGGACAGTAATGATTAATAAAAAAAATAAATAAAAAAAAAAACATTTTGGGGTGGAGTAACCCTTTAACAACAATTATTTTTTAATAGTTCGTTTTAGTTGATTTACAAGCACCAATTCCTGTATTGTAACTAGTTGTCACAAGTCTCTTAAAACACTACAAAAATAGAAACAATATGTAAAAAAGGATAACGCAGAGAAGCATTAAGTATCGTTCAACTGTCTCCCTCAGGCACTAAAAAAAAGTGTAACTGCAAAAAAGTCCTTGAATATTTCATGAGCGCGCATTACTCATGACATACAGAACTGTTATGCTCACAGGGACCCAGGTTTGAGTCTGACTTGGGTCATGTACCCAAAACAATTTCCCTTCTCTCTCCCTTCACTTTCCTGTCAACTGTCCACTCTGTCTTATGCAGTAAAGGAAAAAAGCCAAAAAAAATAAACCATAAAACATTAAAAAAAAAAAAATTTATGAAGCAACCATTATTTCATTTACAATTGGCTTTCTGTAGCTAGACTTTTTTGCTGTTTCACTCTGTATACTGTTCTTCTGATACTGAAATTCTGGGTCAATACCTCTTCCAGGGCCAGGTTTCATAATCCAGGTGCAATGCTAACATCTTTTCAAAATGACAAAAGTGAAACGTTGCTTAACGCAGGATTAAAAGTGGCCTTAATCCAGGGTTTAAAAAACAGATGTTAAACCAGTGTTAAGCTCATAAGCGAATGTGAAGTGTCCTGAATTATTTCTGACTCGTACCTGGGATTCTGTTGCTGGGACGGCCTGGATCAGGTTTGGGTTTTGGGGGAAGGCCATATGCGGCTATGAAAGCAAAAAAAAAAAGAAAAGTGATTTATATGATGGAAAACACTCAGTTTGCATCTATTATGACCAGGAGCAAGTGTTTGCTTGTATTGACACAATGTTTGCTGATTTTTGACTTTTTCAGGTTCATTCGTTAATGTGTTTTTTTGGAGGTGATGATGATACTCACTCTGTCCTACTTGAAGAACCAGCTTCATCCCTCGCGTCACACAAACGCCCTCCTCTCATGCTGTCGATCCCTTCTTTGTTACCGTCAGAGGTAGCTTTGGACAAAAGATGAAAAAACATAATTTCAGTGTCAAGGTTCTATCAGCATTTCCATTGGTGTGAAAAGGATGGCTCACTTGGAACTCTGAGTAAGCAATAAAACACTGGTTTATGACTCTTCATTACTTCACAGCAATGTGCAGCCACTCACTCATATAAAGGAGAAGCAAGCATAACTGTGTAACCGCCAGTTTTTATGAATACAGAACACACTGGTGTCCTATTACTTTTTTATTAATTTATCAGAAGCAAACATCCATATTCTTGTTGTGACAACTATGAGACGTTCTTGACAGACTAATATAACATAACCTAGCATGAAATGTAGAGGTTCTTTTAAAAAAAATCACATTTCTGTATCCCCTTAAAACAGTGAATTCAGCAGGTCTCATCCATCAAACCATTCAAATTATACAGTATATTTTTTATAAAGTCTGTTCAAGTGACACATTGTTACAAAATAGCTTTTCAGACTGGATTACTATATCATGAATGTATTATAATTGAGATGTAAAATGGTAAGTCCAAAATATTGTACTACAAGATAATTTTCTTTTAAAGTTCCTCCATGATTTATAACCAAAACTGGTCATAAAAAAAAAAAAAAAAATCTCAAGCTCAACCTTAATATACAACCCTGTTTATGATATTTGTTTAATATTTATTTTTTGTAGGGGGTTAGATTCCCTGGCAACACATGATAGGTAAAAATTGATAGACTGAATGCACTGTAAGTCGCTTTGGATAAGTGTCTGCTAAATGCATAAATTTAATTCAACATTTTTAATGCCTGATTATACAAAACAAAATCTCACAAATCAGGGAAAGTCCCATTTTTTTGCAACAGGGTTGGAAGCTTCACAAATCTTATAAAGTTGAACAGCAAATAAACAGCTCATGTTATATTTAGTCTGACCTCCTGCATCTTCTGAAGGCTCAGAGCTGCTTTCACTCACCATTTGTTGAAAACTGACTTCATGTAATGAATGTCATGCCCTTTTTTTACCGAGTTGTTTACTTTCTAATTAATTTACGTGAAATGTCAGTTTAATGAAGTTCGGTTTTCTATGAGTTTAATTCGGTCATTATCACTTTTGTTGCAAAATATTTAAGTAAACCTTATGGTAGCCAATTAATTAAAAACGTTAACTGAACGAACTTCATTAAATGCTGAGAGATTAATCAAATCAATTAAAATAGATTAAAAATCTATTCATTAAATGTTTGCAGAGAAAAAAAACTCGATGATCGTTACAGTAAATCATTAAACAGACAAACACAAAAAGTTGCTCTGGAAGTCAACGTGTTTGTTTTATTTCCATGTCAATGAACATATTTCTTTGAGTTTGTCATTGCGACAGAGGTGGTCGTCCACACAAGATGTGTTCCTGTATTCCAGCGCTCTTTCTAGCATTGCTTCTT
>NW_020524742.1:0-67958 GCF_003368295.1 Carassius auratus
AGAAAGGACCGCCTTTAGCTTATTGCAATCAGGGTGTGAAATACATGTCTAAAAAGGGTGGAGATTACCTCCTCAGATGCCTCATACTGGGGCAAATAGTATTTTTTTTTTTTTTTTTTTTAAAGCAATTAAATTTTTTACCCAAATGATGCATTTGTTGATTAAACAATTTACACATTATTGCCATCATTTGCATTCTTTTAGTTTTTCTTCTTTTTTTTATACAGAAAGATACAGATTCTATATAGGTTCTTGTAAATTCTTATAGTCACATAAAAGAATACACTTCCGTACAATTTTTTTTTGTTTGTTTAAAAAAACTAAACAATACTTTTATTTAGCAAGGGTGCTTTTAATTTATTTAAATGTAAAACTTGGCATTAAAGACATTTATAATTTAAAAGATTTCAAGAGCTTTTTAGTAGAGATGCACCGATTGAATTAGTTTTTTTAATGATTTTTTTATTTATTTTTTGTTAGTATTTTGCAGATTCTGATTTTTTTTCTCTCTAAGAGATATAATTTAGAGCATATACAAACAAAAATCTACTTTTCTTCAACACAAAGTTTCATAAAAAAAGTACAAAGTCAGTAATAAAATAAGAACAAATAAATAGCACAAATAAATGCAATAGAATAAAGAGAGCTATGAGGTCAAGTAAGATTTTATTCAGGTAAGAAATACCACAGATATGAATCTAATTTTTATCAAAAGTAATTTATGATACCAAGATATATTTTGATACCACGGCAAAAATCGCTAGCCAAAAATAAACATAAAGTAGGGCTGGGCGGTATATCGAGTTTGTATGATATACAATATTTTCTTTATAAGTGATTTGATATGAGGCAATACTGTTTATATATACAGTGGTTTGATATGAGTGCATCTGAAAACAGCCTTTGACACGGTCTGAACTGCTGCGGAGAAAGTGCATAATCCAGTTTGTTCTAAACATGTGACAAGCTTCATATTAAAGGGTTAGTTTACCCCAAAACATTTAATTACGTCAATAATAACACCCTCATGTCATTCCAAACCCGTGAGACCTCCGTTCATCTTCGGAACACAGTTTAAGATATTTTAGATTTATTCTGAGAGCTTTCTGTCCCTCCATTGAAAATGTATGTAAGGTATACTGTCCATGTCCAGAAAGGTAATAAAAACATCATCAAAGTAGTCCATGTGACATCAGAGGGTCAGTTATTTTCGATGCTTCAACATATTCTAACTGACCCTCTAATGTCACATGGACTACTTTGATGTTTTTCTTACCTTTCTGGACATGGACAGTATACCTTACATGCACATGCACACCAAACAGACAGGGCTCAATTAAATAGGAGTGCATTAATTCTGACTAAAATGTAAATTGTCCTGAAATATTTGTAGTTGAACAATAAATATGACATGTAGAATTTAACTTACAAGACTGTAATGTGACCATAATGGGGTTATCAAAAAAGCCTAACACAGCTCTGTGCTTTTGTTCTCATTTTTAGTTTAGTGAATTTTACTTCTGCTTCAAAAGCCTTATATTTGTTTTTAGATTGTAACATTGCAATTTTAGAATGAAAGTGATTTTTAACCCTTTTTTGCATTTAATATAAAGGCTTACATGGTTTTCAGACCCTTTAATAATAATAATAATTATTATTTATTTATTTATTTTTATTTTTTACTTTTTTTAACTTTACATATACTATTTTATTTTTTATTTGTAAATCCGAATACAAAAACAAATATACCTAGCTATATACCGTATATCGGAAATCGGCCAAAAAATATAGAAATATGAATTTCTGCTCAAATCGCCCAGCCCTAATATAAAGTTTAAACATTATTAAAGACAAGTGACAGCCAGTAATAAAAACAAGTGAACAAAATACAAGTAATAGCACAATTAAATATAGACCTATAGCACAAAGATGATGCTTTAGGTTTTATCACAATTTGCATAATGTTCACTCTGTGTTGCACTTTGATTTTTCATGACCATTTGAAATTAGAAGCAGCCACTGCATTTTAATCATGAATTGATGATGATAAAACAACAACAATAAATTAGACTTAATTTATTAGACTGTAAAATTTCAAAAACTGAAGCAAAAACAGAGTGGTCTGACTTTAGCTTTGAGAAATTGTTACATAAAACATCTGTATGAAATAGAAACAGCAGGTGGGCTGAATGAGATGCAGATTCACTCTCTGACAGCAGGTGGCGATTATAAACACTATTTTAAATACTAAACACTAATTTATTTTTCGCAACACAGAATGAAAAGAAAACGCCATTTATGCAAACAGTTCCATTCCCCTCAGAAAAACATTCATATAAAATTAAATGTTTTGTCTTCTTCCTACATTTCACGCATCGTGAACGGTGATCTTGCTCTAACTGCTGCACTATTTTCTCCTCTGCGTCTGACTTCATAGTATCTGGCAACCGCCGTTTACAGACTAATTATAATAACAATGTAATATTTCCACACAAATGGCATTTGGGAAAATGTCTTCAGTGTGTGTATGCACCGAACAAAAGATAGTTTGAAATAAAAAGAAAAATGGACAGACGATTGCTGCATCTGTACTCCACTGTATAAATTAAATATAGATTAATCATTATTAAAGCTGCAAAGTTACTTGCCAAGAGGGGTATTTTGTATACTTTTGTATGTGTTTGCCCATCCAGGGGGCTCACACATGTCAATGACGAGACTGACTGTGAGCGTGCTGTGTTTTGTGTGAAGTGCTGAATGTATTTAAGTTTATCAAGACTTAAAAACACAAAATGTCGTGACTTTTCATGCAGTTTCCCGATCGGGCAAGAGACAAATCCGTCTACTGTACCGAACGTCTTTTTGCGGTGACCCAGGCCATCAGGCAGTCCTTATTGTCGCGGCCTGCAAGACGGTCACCGATCTGGGTTAATGAGGAAAATCGTCCGATTACGATTCCTGGCCGATCGATCGGTGCATCCCTACTTTTGAGCTTTCTATTGATTACAGAAACCTACATTTTTTTTTATTTTATTGTTTTCACAAAAATATTGAGTAGCACAACTAATTTCAACATTGATGATGATAAATGTTTCTTGAGCATCAAATAAACATTATAATGATTTCTGAAGGATCATGTGACACTGAAGAGTTATGGCTGCTGAAAAAGTGTTCAGAAATTTCTTACACCATGAACAATTAAATTATTCACAATACCCCCAATCCTGCACCAGTGAAGGTCCTGGTGATTATCCTATTGTAGAGAGTGATTAGGTCATGTATCATTATTTAAAAAAAGATTTCGTTTACAGCACCCAAGGGAGGCCCCTTCTCTGCAGGGGGCAGTAAACCTCTTTCTGTTGTCATCCAATGAAGCCAAAATGTGTTCGATATTAAGGCAGCACTTGGCTCCACATGTACATTTGTGAAAAACCCTCTCACATCTCTTTCTGCAAATAAGACACATTCATTCTGCGGAGCATAATGTAATTTTGTAATAAAGCTTGTAAAATTCAATATGCTTTTCTTAAAATTTGGAATTATTTGCAGAAGGCTGCAGCTTGCGTCTTAAATTAAAAAGGTGGCATCTTTAAAAATGGTGAGATAAACACCTTATGTAGTTGTCGTGAAGGTTTCTGATGCCCTTGTTTATGTTAACATTTCTGTTTGGTTTTCAAAATGGCGTATGTCACAACCAATTATGCTAAGTGCAGAATAAAAGATTTTGCATCTCATACCAACCACTTAGTGTGACTGCGGCAGTGTTTCATGGAAGATGTCAGGGCAGAGATTGAGTGTCAACAGCAACAGGTTGAGGACTCCACCCTCTGGTAGCACTTTGCCTTGCTCTAATTCTGCCAACTGGATCATGCATTGTGGAATTGGGACACCTCCTGGTATCCTCCCATGCTTGGAGGAGAATATCATCAAAAAAACATCATGGCTCATTTCATTCTAGAGTTTAACTTGTTTGCCTGCATAATATGCAGGGACAATTATTAGATTGCAGTTAAAGTTACAATTAAGTGCCACTAAAATCAACAGATGTACTTGCAAAAATTAATGTTTTCAAACAGGTTCTGATGAATCCTAAGATGCATGCATCTAAAATGGTAGCATGCAATGCAAGTATGGCAAAATTATTAGATTGCAGTTTATGATTAAAGGTAAATTTATGTGCCACTAACTTCACCAATTGCACTTGCAAAAATAACTGTTTTCAAACAGGTTGGTTTATTGAACCAGTGTTGCTGTTTTGGGGCTGGTCTCCTATACCAAACTGCATCCATGCACCCTTTAAGTCAGATAAGTGTGCAGTAAGTGTCCATAGTAAATGCTGCTCCATCAGAAAACACGTGAAAATACCACATTTAATAACGTTTTAACTCCAAATTCACTTCATAACGTCAGTTGAGTGTTTGAAATAAATCCTTCTGTGAGATGTGACTTCTTACAACAGAATAATTAAGGCACACGATATTTCATTTCATTGTGTTCTAAGCGGTGATAATGTTGATTAGCATTTCATTATAGATATACTTTATTATGATAAATTAATTATTATAAGAGATAAACCATATATATTGCCATAGTCGTATGTTTATTAGTCACGTTGAATGAATGGAAGCAGTTAAATCAGCTGCAGCCATAGGGAATTCCTGGATTTCTTCTTTGGGGCATATTTGGATTTTCTGCATGATCTGCTGATCACAAAACTGTGCTTCACTGAAAGATGCGCATGACCATCGCAGCTTCTGCCTAATCGCAATTTATTATCTTTGATATTTAATTTTGATTAATTGTGCAGCCCTAATTTTTTTTTCTTTTTTTTTTCAACAAATGTCTTTCTATTTTATTTTAATATGTTATTAATAATATTGTTAATATTAAGTTCTACAAATCTTTACTGCCTTCAAATTTTTGTATGTTTAATAACATTTTTTTTTTTTTTTACATGCATGAGCACACTTTCAGGCACTGGCCTTTATTTGTCTCTGAGGATGACATGTCATTCCTGGACTGTCTATGTAAGTGGAAAGCAGTAGAGGACGCACAGTGAGAAGCAGTGACGACATTCGTTCTAAAGCTGTGTCCCCAGCTGCTGTGACCCAAAGGGTCTGCCATCTTTGGAAATATAGTGTGTCTTACAAACAGCCAGTGCAGTCAACCGGCAGCCCAAGAGAAGTTATTTTCATCTCTCTCTTTCTCTCTCTCTCGCCCTCTGCCGGGTCCCTGAAATTCCATTGAAAAACTCTTGGGATTGTTGGAATTCGGAGTGGGATAGTGAAGGACTAGAACTGGTTGACTTGGGTTTTGTGGATGGTAAACAAGGTCTTCAGCAGACGACCACAAGTCAAACAAGCTACAGCTAGGGGGTCTTAGGGGGCAGTAAAGTTCATGTTACACCATAGCGTGAAACACGATGGCAATTGTGCCTGATTCGCATTGCTAACGTTCACCTGAGGCCAGACGCTAAAGGATCGGTCAGACATCCGCAGTGGCTGTTCTGTGCCAAACCCTCTCTGGTGCAAATGAAGCAATGAATTTGATTTATTCAAACATGTTTTGAAGATTTTGCAAGCATTTTCTGACATACCTGGACACTGCGTGCAGTTCAGCAAAAATTAGAATAAGTGTGTGTGCTTGCTCTTCCCTTGAAATTGATGTCAATATTAGTATTCGTATTCACATTACAATTTTTTGCAAATTTTTTTTTATATAGTTGACAATTTTTACTTTGTGTACTTGTTGAACAATACCTTTGTTTCCTGCCAATACTGGGTAATTATATAATCTATTGATCTCTTTTCTCACTATCTTGTTCTCTCTAAGCAAGCACTTTCACATGTTCTGATATTGTGTGCTTTCGGTCCTGTGTGTATGTTTTGTTTTTGTTTTTTTTCTTTCATTTCTTGTTTACTGCTATGGGAACAGTGGTTTTTGGTCAGCCTTCAGTTTGGACTAGCTTAAAAAAAAATTATGAAATAAAACAATGAATGCATTTTCTTATAGGAAACTAAATCTATTGAAAATTGTTTTTCAATAATTGAAATAAATCTTTTTGGTAACACTTTATTTTAAGGTGTCCTTGTTACATGTTACATGTACTTACTATTAAAATAACAATTAATTATGCATTTTAAAATGCAAGTAACCCTAATTCTAACCATATAGTAAGTACATGTATTACATTGTATTAGTCAGTACTTGTATGTATAATTAAAATGTAACAAGGACACCTTTAAATAAAGTGTAACCAGCTTTTCACTGACTGAAATTGAATTATAAAGCTGATACATGTAGTAATTATATTGTAATTAATATACTAAGCTAACTTAAATTGCACTATAACTAAAACTGCAAATATAAAAGTTAATTCAAATATTAATAAATACAGTTATACTATAAGGAATACTGTACTGTAATACAATAGGCTATAATATAAATAATTCTACAGTAACACTGAGTTTGATATATTTATGTGCATTCACTTGTAAATGCAAAACTGTGAATCCAGCTTTGTTTTGCATTTTTGCTGGCCATAGCAATGCTAATGCAAAATAACACTGTTGTAATTTGCTCACTTAATTTAATATTGCCAGCAAAATCACTGCAAATATTGTGACTAGTCAATATGTTGCACAGCCCTAATTTGAACTTCGCATGGCCTTTCAATTTGTACAGTGGTTCTGTTCAATATGAAACCTTTTTTTATCTCAGTTATGCAAACAATAATTGCCAACCACTTCAACAGCAGAATTTATTTACAAACAGAGTTGTATATGTGACCAAAATAAATGCAATATGTGTTTATCTGCATGCATGTGTTTAGTTCTTCTAGATGCGGCTGGTAATTTTCATGGTGGCTTCAGCATGGATGAAAGAGCTTCTCCAGTGTGTACAACAAGCCGGAACATGTTCCAGTAGATAGAGCCTCCTTTGCATCTCCCTTTATGTTTTGTCTGTCCATTGACGCATTTCAATTGCTGTGGGCTGTGGATTCGCTATAGTCCTGGACTGTTTGCTATTTTACTAAACTCAACTTTGTCACATTGCCAACGTTCACTCAAGCTGCTTCGTTAATTGCCAACTCTTGATAAAAACAAATGACTTCTGGTCACTTTATGGCTATAATTGCAGTAGTTAGTGGGAGCATTGTGACATAGTAGGGCACTTGTTATATTCGGAGTACCTTAAGTGTCTTTTTTTTTTTTTACTGCTTATGCAACAGTTTTCACAAAGTTAGCAAAGTCAGTAACTGAGACCAGGCTTTTCCCTTCATCGCTGATGTGATCAGCCTGAAGAAAGCTATCGGGTTTCTGCCTGTAATGTGTCAGCATGTGTGATTTTAAGGATTAGAGCTTTCAACACGGAACATTGCTTGAGTAGGTTGCTAGGGAGTGATTTCCAGTTGGGGTATATTTTGGCAGTCGTTATCAGCGATGCACTTTCTGCAGGAGGCCTGCGATCATTTTGTGGCTTTGTACCCGCACTTTAAAAGAGATTGGAGTCCTTGGTGAGTTTTTTTTTTTTTTTTTTTGAGTGTCAGCTTTCTGTTGCTATTGTTGTGCATGTAAAGGATGGTGGAAGAGGTTCAGAACAACTTTTTTGTTGCAGGTAACAATAGTGTAATGGACATACAACAGGACTGTGGGTGAAGGTTGACAATTCACAGCCCTCTTCTCATGCTGCAGTGGCAAATAGCTGCTCGTATTCTATGTAGAATTGTGACAATATGGGAAGTGTCTCTGCTTTTGTTTCCTGTGGGCTCATGGTGTGGTCAGGACTTTTCTGAAGCCACACCTTTTGCAGGGTTTCTTTCTCGGGTAGTGATCTGTGCAGCCATTGAGTATTTGTTAAAAACAGAACATTATTCTGTTTGGTTGAGCAGCCAGACACTGCAAGTCTGGCTCAACCATATATTTATTTTATTTTTTCCTAATTTTATTAAATGTGAATTTTATTTGATCTTTTTTTTATGTAATTAGTTTTTACATTACTGTGGTAGTATCACAGAAATGGCACATTTCTGCTTTAATACTTAAAATTCAGTAACACCAACATTTATTTTATTTTTTTTTAGTAAATGTAACAAAAATATTTTTTAAAAATAAAAAATTAGATAAATATAAGGGAAGTTTCTCAATGGCAGTTTTTATAACCAACAGCAAAAACCTAATATGCTATTAAACTTTATTTGAAAAGCTAAATATTAATCTAAATATTCCAAAAATTAAAATAATGGCATGCACAATGGCAGCCTTTATTGATTCATTTTCATTTTAAATGAAAATAAATGTAAGCATTGTTTTAAGAATTCAGATAGCTAATTAGAAATATATTTTTTTTATTGATTTATGAAGTTTGAGCATCTTCAGACTATGAGCAGACACATGCATGAGCATTTAAAAGCAGACACCTATGAGTCAGACAGCATTTAGGTACTAGATTGAGAGCTGCTGATGCTACACAGGGACTGATTGTTTCATTTTTATTTTTATTTTTGATGTCATAGAAGTACAGCATGTGACATCCTTATCAAAGCACAACTGTTGATATGTATTGAAGTAATCCAATCGGCACATGTTATACCTAACATTGCATTTAGCAGACTGGAATGAGTCAGTCAGGTGGGTGTGGGCTGTTCAGGTGCCATCAGGAATGTAGATTGCCCCACTCTGGTGTCACTCATGATGATGGGTCACGCCTGTGGAGGTGGCACCTCCGATCTGTTCCAGATGGAGAGAATGCACCAGGCCTTGCCATCTCGCCTCCCTCTTTCACACTTGCACTCTCTCTCCTCGCACTCTCTCGCTCTTTCGCATTTACTCAGCCGGGATCTGGAGCCGCTTGCACTGTCTGACCGTAAGTGCTCATCCGATAGGGAATCTCGGAATTCCATGGGGAGCAGAAATAAAGGAAAGGGCTCAATATCCCTCGGGATGGTTTCAGAATGCTTCTTTTGTTTAGAAAGGCCTTTTGAGTTTTTTTTTATCTCCCATAAAGCTTTCGTTTTGCTAGACATTTGTTTTTTCTCTCTTGAAAGGATCTTATTACTAACAAATGCAGAAGGTCTTGACTGACTTGGGCATAATAATGAAGATTTTTGTCTTCTTTCTTTTCTCTGCAGGTAAAAAGAAGCCACCACTCAAGCTTCCAAAAGAGGTTTTTGAGAAACCCCAACCTGCTCCTACGTAAGATTTTATGCAGATTACAGTGCATTGATTATGTTTTGAGATAATTACGATTTGCTCAATGTTACAACCAGCACGTCTACTTAAGGCTAGCTTTAGTTAGTGAGTCATCTACCATGTCAGACAATGACACTCAATGGGATTTCTTTGTTGCACAGACCCCCGAGAGACCTGGACTCTAAAGCCTATGTTACCATTGGAGAAAAGGTAAGTTTCATCATCCTTTCTTTAATTAAGAATGAGAATCTTGTGTATATTTTTCATCTTTATATATTTATACTTTTTCACCCTATTTGTTTCCTGTCTTCCGTTTTTTTTACAAATTGATCTGAATCAGTCTGTTCATGGCGAAAATCAACAGCTGCAAAATCTAGACATACTATGTGAAATATTTCATTCTGGAATGTTTCACTTTGCCTGCATCTCTTCCTCGTCTGTGTTAAAATCACTGAGAGGAACTGTCCTTGGGTCACCGGTATGCAAAGCGTCTTTTTAATTTGCATTCCCGTTCTAAGGTGATAGACATGTCTTTCCAAATGTCATATTTTACTTGGTTCTTTATGGTGATGTAACTCCCGTCCCAGGCTTGATATGAAAGCTTGGCTCGGTGAAAGACTGGCGGGTTGTAAAGAATGGCCCAGTGCACATTACAGCCCTTTTGAATACGTCTGATTGTAGAGAGCCTGGAATGCACTTTATTGCCTCTCAGGCTGTAAAATATTTATTTTAAACTCATCAAATAAGTGGAATTTTCCATTGGAAAAAATTAAGGCTTTTTGTTTTCTTACAACCAACCTAGAAGAGTAACTAACTTTTCGGATGAAATCAGGTTGGCACGTAAGAGTTTTTGTGAAGAATTTCTAAGGAGCTGGTTTTGTTGCCTCAAGGTTTAAGGCGTTTGCTAGTGATAGCGAGCTGATACAGGGACTGGAAAATGTTATCTGGAATAGCGTGCTTCCATTCTTCATACCTCATAGGAAGCAATCAGCTCATGCTCATTTGTGCATTTTATTTTCTTTTTAGACGTCTTTCAGACTGTCTGTTTGGAATGCAGGCCACATTTTGTTTCCTTGTTTGTTTCCATTGTGTGTGCATCAATTTCCTCATTCATAAACTTCATATGATACCTTTAACTTGTGTTTTTGTTGCGAACAGAACTTTGTGGTGAAGGCGGATGATTTGGAGCAGATTGGAGAGTTGGGGCGAGGGGCGTATGGAGTGGTGGACAAGATGAAACACGTCCCAAGTGGAGTAATAATGGCAGTAAAGGTGAGTTCATACAGTCCTATGCTAGCCAGGAGTATTACTGTAATTAATGTCTCAACTCAAAATGTATTTAACTTGATGCTTGTAGCATTTTCTCTTTAAAATAATATTTGCACTGCACATCAATATTTAAAATGCTGCTCAGTATAATAATAACCTGTAAGCCTAAAGCGACTTGTTGCTTTTATGGAACTTTAGTAACAATACAAAGTCAGTAAATTAAATTTGTTATCATTAATTGCTGAAATAATGAAATAAAGTGGTTCTAATGTTTTGTACAGTTGCTAAGCATCCTGATAACTTGCCCTATTTAAATAGAATGTACTGTTAGAGGTGTGCTAGTGTGTTTAGTAACATTTTACAACTACCTTGGAGCCAGCTTTGAATGGCTTCTCCATTCCATCATAACTCAGTTTTCATCTCATTTTGTTCAATCAGCATAAAAATTTTCAGAAAATGTGTGAAAAGAAACCACAACAACATAATAATAAGCTAAGCCATTTAAGTTAATCTTTATTTAAATAACCTTTTTGGTTATTTTTGTCCTTTAATATTTTTATTTTCATTAAAACATTTATTAAGCTACTTTCATATCAAATATCATAGAAGATATAAACCATTGTTCAAAATAATTTTAAAATGTTTTTGTAAGTCTCTTATGCTCATAGTGGCGGCAGTCATTTGATGAAAAAAAATAGAGTAAAACATTAATATTGTGAAATATTATTTCAATTTAATAATTATTTGTAGTAATATAAGAAAACAACAACCAATTCCTTTTGTGTTTACGCACACCTGGCCAATAAAGTTAATTCTGATTTAAAAATAATAACTGTTTTGTTTAATACACTTATAGCCAATATCCCAGTTTTCTTCTTAATCTTTTTATACTTTTTTCATAAATAGATAAATAGAAATCTAAAACATCATTTATTTGAAATCTAAATGTTTTGTAACATTAAATGTTTTTGCTGTTTTGATCAAATAAATGTGTTCTTGCTGAGTATTAATTTTCGTTTATAAAATATCCCTGACCCCAAAAGTTACCTTTTTATTTTTCTTAAAACGTTTTTCAACTTAGGTCAAATTAAGTGTGCCTCTCCTACAAAGTATATTCTGTGACATTACAGTAATAGACAAAACTGTGACATATGCATTTCAGCACTTTTTGAATTCCGTGTTCACCAGCATCCTGGGCTGAAACGATCATTTTCAGAATTTACAATATTATTGCTCATTTCCCTGACCCATTTATTCTACAGCGAATCCGGGCCACAGTAAACACACAGGAGCAGAAACGGCTGCTAATGGATCTGGACATCTCAATGAGAACCGTCGACTGCTTTTATACCGTTACCTTCTATGGAGCCCTGTTCAGAGAGGTACAGTAAACACTGAACGCAGTAAATGCACTGCACAGTCATCTCTTTTACCTGATAGCATTTGTAGCTGTTTTAATACTAGAGTACAGAGTGGTAATTGCACAGACTAAAGGCTGAGCAAGCCCAGTTATCTGAATCTGTGTCTTTATAATGTCTCGACTCGACTGTTGTACTTTGATTCGAAAGAAAAGTTCCACAGGAAGTCCTACAATGGGAATGTGCCTAGTCATTTCCTGCTGTCTCATGTTTAAGGCAGGTTGATGTTGTTCTAGCTGAAATCCCAGCTCTAACCTGATTGGCCCATTGTGTTGTTAGGGTGATGTGTGGATCTGCATGGAGCTGATGGACACCTCTCTAGATAAATTCTATAAACAGGTGCAGGAAAAGGGTATGACCATCCCTGAAGACATCCTGGGAAAGATCACCGTTTCTGTAAGTACCACCGTATTTTCTAAAAAAAATGGACATGAGATGTCTTTTAAATGATTAATGTGTTTATTTTTAAATTACATGCCCACTTCCTGAGCATGTACGATCATTTTAACGCTGCGTAAGTCCTGCAGATCTGTAATGAGCCTGATGTTTTATATTCCCATTGCAGATTGTGAAAGCATTGGAGCATCTCCACAGCAACCTGTCAGTGATACACAGAGGTGAGCTGCTGCACAAATACTGTATTGTCTATTTGCTTTTTAATGACACCAGCAACTGATTTTCCTGTTGTCTTTCTCCAGATGTGAAACCCTCTAATGTCCTGATAAACATGCAGGGTCAGGTGAAAATGTGTGATTTTGGCATCAGCGGGTACCTTGTGGATTCAGTGGCGAAGACAATGGATGCCGGCTGCAAGCCATACATGGCGGTAAGCAAGAAAATTAAATTAAATTTATGCATTTAGCAGACGCTTTTATCCAAAGCGACTTACAGTGCATTCAAGCTATCAATTTTTACATATCATGTGTTCCCGGGGAATCGAACCCCCAACCTTGCGCTTTGTACATGAGCTGTTCTCATTTAATGCAATATTTCTAAATGAATCTAAATATTCTGGGTAAGAATATGCATTTTTTTTTGTTTTGCATATGTTGTCTGTATATGTGTGTGTAATTCAGGCTAATAAAATAAAAAATAATTAGGATTATTTGCCATATAATTTAAAGACCATTAAAATATCAGTTTTTATTTGATATCTTTTTAATGTTATAAACATTGAGGGTCAGTGAAACAGAGTTTTGTTGCTTTGCATAGAGTTTTGACTATTTTTGAACCAAATAATTAAACTTTCTACTGTAGCGGTTCTAAAAACCGTTCAAAAACCCATATTGAGATATAGATAAAGTGTGCATGCTTCCAGAGAGTTCTCCAAACACCTCAGACTTCAGCTCACAGTGTTCATGTTGCTCTGTATATAGCTGTGAAGGTTATACATCTGAATGAGAGACTTGTGTCATAAAGTGGAGAATGTTGTAAGAGCAAAAGTGACACATTTTATGGCACTATTTCTCAGGCTTGCTTATCTCTCTAGACTACTTATCAAACCACTCTTCCTCTTTTGCTCACTATCAACTTAATGAGTCATATTTCTTTCTCATTCACAGCCTGAGAGAATCAACCCAGAGACCAATCAGAAAGGCTACAACGTCAAGTCTGATATCTGGAGTTTAGGAATCACAATGGTACGTCTGAGTGACTTTGGATAGTTTTAACACCTTAATGTTGCTTAACTGTAACACTTCATTCATTATTATTTTTATTTATGACATTATGCAATATTATATTAATAATTCTTAACAGATACTTAATGTGCACTCAGACTTTGTGTCAATATCAGTTCTGTCGGTTGATTTTAAATATTTATTCACAATTAATCAAATAATGTTATGTTATAGGTTAAGATTTAAATTAAAGATTAGGGCTCCTTGTATAATATAAAACAACTTCGAACAAGTTTCCTTTATATAATCTTACATATTCAAAATGCATTTTCTTTTATACAAATTAAGTTTTCACTCGTCCAGCTTCAATGATGATTATTTTTCACTTTGCAAAGAGTAAAAATTGCTTCATGTCGATTTGATTTATAGATTATTCATAAAAAGGGTCTTTCTCTGTTACTTGCTGATTGTTAAATTAATAAATAAAAAATCAGTGCTGCTTCCTCTGTTGTGTGGCACGTTATGATTTGTGATGGTTATGTTGTGAGTGACGTGTGTTTTTCATCTTGTCAGATCGAACTGGCCATTCTGCGGTTTCCTTATGACTCGTGGGGAACGCCATTTCAGCAGCTGAAGCAGGTGGTTGAAGAGCCGTCGCCCCAGCTGCCTGCAGACCGCTTCTCACCCGAGTTTGTGGACTTCACGTCACAGTGGTGGGTGTGCTGTTACACACAGTTGCACACTTACACATTAGAGCACAACAATAATGATTTCCAACTTTCCCTGGCTGCACCACAGATGTAAAAAAAATTAATAAAAAAAATTATCTTAATATTACCGTTAACTGGCCCCTTTTGGGAAAAAAAAAAAAATGCAGTTTGGGGTATTTAATTATTTTTTTTAATTCATACTTTTATTCATCCATGATGCATTAAATTGATCAAACATTACAGTAAAATGTATTTTACATAATCGTGTGAATTCTTATTTCATTTTAATGTATTTTTTTTTTTTTTACAAAAATGGTTTGGAAAAAATCTGCATATTAAAGGGATACTCCACCCCAAAATGAAAACTAGTGGTCGACCGATATATCGCCAAGCCAACATATCGGCCGATATTTGTCATTTTTTCAAATATCGGCATCGGCCGATAAGTTTTTCTGCTCGACCGATGTGTTCGAGATGGGACTTTTATTTTGACAGCGTTGAGAGCGGCAGCGTCTGAGCGCACACAGTGCTCACACTCTCTCTTGTTCATCGTCTTCGTTAACAGTTCTGTCTTATACGGATAGAAGTCAGTCTAATAATCAGATAGAATGGTTAAACAAAGGAATTAATATATACAGAAAGTATTAAAACGATTGCTTTTATATTAGGCCTATTAGTAATAGAAAGGCGAACATTATAATACTTTCTCATTTGCCATCAGCATTAAGCAAATATGCATTTATATAATTTAAACAAATCTTTAAATGACTAATGAACATTTAATTTCACAAACTTTGCAAACTTAGTCGAATCCAGCTGTGAGATCTTGTGAACTGTGTATCAGCATGATTGCGTGATCTCTGCATGATGGTTTGTCCGTGTTAATTCAATGCTTTAAACTTTCAAATTATGCTGCACTTTATGCATTTGCACACTGTCATATTCATGTCATTTTCACTGTGTGCTGTATGTAAAATGAAGGTTTCCCTGGCTTTATTTGAAAAATATGATTCCCAATTCACACAAACTTCCCAGAATACTGAGTGCCCTGTTGGTTACAGGTTATCAGGTTATCCTTGTGGGGCGGCTGACACAGAAGAGAATACGCATAAAATGATTTCTGAAGGATCATGTAAAATTGTAGTAATGGCTACTGAAAATTCTGCTTTTTCAACACAGGAATAAATTTCATGTTTAAATACATTAAAATAGAAAAGTATAAAAAATATGATTATTATTATTATTATTATTATTATTTTTTTTTTTATTTTTTTTACAATATTTTACAATATTTCTTATTTTTTTGTCTCATCTTTCAAAAACATAAAAGAAAAAGTCTTATAGGCGAACATTTGAACAGTAGCATAAATCATTGTCCTGACATTCTCAAAACACTAAACAAAGCTCAAAACCTTTCTCTCCAGGATGCTTTAGTGTTTGTAATTGAAATGCGATATGATTACACTGAGTGACTGAATCACCGAGCTCTGTTAGATCTGTAATACACACTTGTGATTACATCACCCAAGATGGATATCAATATGTAAATGAGGCCTATGAATTGACACAGGATGCTTTATTTGCAACTCGAGTATGTGGGATGATTATGACTCTGAGTTCTGTAGAATTGCATTTCTCCGAAACAAACAATGCTGACACCACATTGTTTAGTAAAAGCGACAACACACTCATTTAAACTTGGTGTAGAAACACTTCAACACACACACACACGCTATATGTACCTTGACTCTGCATTGTGTAGTTGGAAAGCGAACAGGATGTAGAAACCCTGATTGCATCCTCTCTGTCACATCGTGAGGGGAAGTACTCGAGGCCACAGTTTGCTGCATTGAGGTTTTTGCGTGTTCCTGCTCCAGTTCTGCTAATTCGTATTGCGTATCTAACATACTTGTTTTGTTTTTTCTCTGGTTGTGTTTCAGCTTAAGGAAGAATTCCAAAGAGCGGCCAACTTACACAGAACTAATGGTGAGTTAGATGCTGAAACTTTTTTTGTCGTTTTTTGTTAAACAAACATTTTCCTATATTGGCCTTTAGGTGTCAGACTTGTGCTTTCAAAGCAAACTTGTTTGACAGCAGTTTGACTTGCTATATCCTATCCAAAACTATTGTGAATAAAATGTGTGTGTGTGTATATATATGATTTAATGATATAAAATGTTTGTGTATATATATAAAATATATAAAACCTATAATATTTATAATATTATTTAATATGATATAAAATATATGTACTCACACACACACACACGCATTAATTTTTGCATAAATTTTCATTACTGAAAATAGTGCACAATGTTTATTACAAAAATACTATATATTTGCACACACACACACACACACACACACACACATACATATATATATATATATATATATATATATATATATATATATATATACCGATGTATTGTATTCCACTCTGCAGCAGCATTTTATATAATATATAATTTAATATAATTTATAAAGTATATATTTTTAACATATTCACATGCATGTTATGTGTAATGCACAATTTTTTTTTTATATATAATTTTGCATTGAAATATGCATTAATTTAGTATTGATGTTTCAAATCTTTTCTATACCCAGCAACATCCCTTTTTCACTCTCCATGACTCCAAAGACACCGACGTCGCTAGCTTTGTGAAGAGCATCCTCGGGGACTGAGAACGTCCCTCTCATCAAAACTGATGTGTTGCTGCGGGGGGAGACGGGACTATTTCAGAAAAAGCACCAATAGCAAGACTAACATCTGTAAGACACGCCCACCTCAGCAGACCGCAGTGAACAGGCACACAGGAGGGTCTGGGGGAAAGAACACCGAAAGTGAGGGTGGGCGGGGCGTTTCCTAGCAACACATGGAGTAGGGCATGGGGCGGGAATCTCAGCGCGTGCGTGCATGTATGTGTAGGTGCGTGTGTGAGAACAAGCGCGTTTGTGTGAGAGTGTGTGTGAATTCTTCACCTGCCTGTATGTGCATACATGTGCATTAAAAGGTTTTACAGTCCCAAGTCAAACTTCATCTATTGTTCAATCTCAGTCCTCCTCCAGCTTTACCTCTCAATCCAAAAAGCAGTAAAAAGCAGTTTTAGCATCAGGTGAGTCTGCTATAGATGTCTGTTGAGTTTCCCCAGTGGCACTTCAGTGTAATTCTTAAAGTATTCAGAAATGTTACCTACCCCCACAACGTCCATTTCTTCTTCTTCTTCAAAAATATATATATATAAAAAAGAGAGAGAGTGTGGTATAGATATATTTATCTATTATCTAGATATGTATATACTCAAAAAAAAAAAATTAAATACATTTGTTAAATGAGGACAATATTCTGTGTTGGCTGTAAGAAGTGATGGTTATTAAAGTGAATGATTGGAGCATCTTATCTTTTTTTTCTGATTTTGCAAAGACTGATTGGTACATTTGTGTCACTGAAGGCTAATCTCGGTTCAGTTTTTAAATGCTATTGTAATCGTGAGCGACTATGCCCATAGAGCTGTCCCTGAATCAGATGGACAGAAGTGAAAAGACCGCTTTTCACATACCCTCCATGAACTCTGTGTGTGAGTAAATGGGTGTAAACGCTTGTGTGCTTTATATGCTGTTCGTCTAGACCAAGGTAATTTTGGGCAAAAGGTATCTAAGTCTGTTGGCTACATCTAGACCTCTCTGATCTGAGCCAATAAAAAAATTCTCACTCTCTTCAATTGCAATCCAACTGGAAATTAGTATAATTATCATTATTGTTATTTTATTATTATTAATATTATTATTTTACACAGTGCATATGTATTAACAGTAATGAGGTGTTCTGCAGTTTCTGTATGTTTTGTAACTGCTGTTTTTCTCATTGGAAACTTGACAATTTCTTTTGAATTTTACGGTGGTGTGCAGGTATGAGCGTGTGGTCATTTGTGAGAGCGCGTGTGCACGTGTCTGCATGTGAGCATTATATAAGTGAACACACGTAGCTGACAATTCTTTCAAAGCCTCACTGTGACTTGGAAGCCTGATTTTGTGCCTCTCTATAGACAAAAAAAGAAAATAAAAAATCTAAAACAAACTACAAAACCCACGCTGCTTTGTCATAAGACATGCTTTGCTTTCCACAGGCTTCAGGTGAGGACGGAGGGGTCTGTTGTTTTGCTTTCTGGGCTTCTGGTTTTATTCTCAGATAATTTTTGTAAGGTGGAGATGATGAATGTGTATTGAGAGTGTATGCGTGTGTGTGTTTTTGTCTTGTGACCACTGTACACAGAATGGATAACACTGCTGATTTGCCTGTAATCGTTATATTGTTTGATTCAAACATAAAAGTTCTCTTATCTTCACTGTTTCTTTTTGATATGCAACATTAAACATCAGGATTTATTTTTTCTTTTTTTTTTTGGACAGTCAGTCTGAAATCAGAAATTAATTTCATTTCACCTTGGTTTTAGTGTATACTATTTGTGTACTGTAGAATTAAATTGTCAAAACCTAAAAAAAGTGTATTATTTGGGTGAATGCTGTCTAGGCCTGGGTCACATTTCCCCCAACCATCAACCTTCCCCCATTGTGGCATTTCATTATTTTTACACTTGTTGGATGACAAAAGAGTCATTTATACAGTGTGAATGAAATGTCACTTAAATAGTAAATATGTAAAAAAAAAAAAAAAAAAAATCATATGTTTGTATTGCCTTTATGATTACTTAAATATCTGCAGAAACATGTTAATGAACTCCTGAAGCTTTTTTTTTTTAGTCCTAAAAATTTCTGTCCTCATGTGTCCTTCAAAATATATGACTGCTGGATGCCAACTCAAATTTCTCCACTTCGTCTGCTTCATTCATTCAAATGAACGTTCCCAGCCATTGTATGCTATAACATTAGTCATTAGAGTGTGGACATGACCATGAGATGAAAGTACGAGTGAAAACATTCAGCACAAGCACTTTGAAAATGATTTTTTTTTTTTTATGGCTGGCGGAATGAGATCTTTCATCTATAAAATTCTATTTCTTTTTTCCTAGTCTCAACTGCTTTTATCAGTTTCTTGTCACTTTATCATCTTTGTTCATTTGAGAAGGGTCATTCTATGAAATGGGTACCATTAATTTTCTTTGTGTTAAAGAAAATACTTCTAAAAAGTGATGCCACAAATGTTGTTTTAATATAGTCCCATTTTAATTTAATGCATCAACAAAAATTACATTTCTGTGTTCAGTTTTCAGATGTGTTTTTAAAAGAAGTCTCTTATACTCAAGGCTGCATTTCATTTACCAAAATACAGTAAAACAGTAGTATTTGTAATTATTGCAAATTATAACTTTTTAAAATGAATTTAAAATGTAATTCATGTGATTGCAAAGTTGAATTTTCATAAAGCATTTCAATGATCAAATGCTTATTCGGAACGCAAGTAACATTTATTATTACTATTGATATTCAAAACAGTTAGGCCTCGTTTAAATTTAATTTTTTTTTTTTTGGAAACCCTGATTCTTTGATAAATAGAAAGTTCAAGAGAATAGCATTTAACGAGGTAAAAGTGTTACTTTTGATACATTTAATGCATCTTTGCTGAATAAAATAAATATTCTGAAAATCTTTTTAACATTTTAGAAAATTGATGAAAACATTCTGAGCTTTGTGGTCTTGACTTGCCATCCCAGAATGCCCTCTGTAGTCACACTAATAACTTTCCCATCGATTTAGTCAATGTGAAAAGAAGCTGCGCTGAGAACCCAACTTTGACCAACTCCACATCTCACTCTCTCAGGCAATATTCCTCGTTTCAGGTTGTCCAAAAATCATCTAAGTATTTTTAGAGTTGGGGGATACAAAATAAGCATTTGAGATTTGCTCAAAGTTGCTGTATGTGTTTTCAGCTGTTTCGGCTGCCATCACGCGCAGCAACATAGTAAGGATGTTTTTAAATAATAATAAAAAAGACTTTTAATGCAAACCTGATATTTTTTGCATTACATTGAAATTATTGCAAATTTGTGCCATCATTTCTGAGGTTAGCAGTTTTGCCTTGGCTCACTGTTGCAGTACATGCTTATTTCTAGCAGTTCTTTTTTTATTTTTTCATGTGGTCCTTTGCATTAACGTTCATTATTTATTTTATTATCAAAAGCCAGTTGTATATATCCTTTATTAATCAGTGCAACATCAAAAGAGAAGCAGAAAAGGGTTCTTTGATCAAAAATCCACAGGAGGTCATCATATAATTATTATGCTTTGTGCTTGCTGTAGTTTGTCTATTCTTTCTCTCCTCTGGTTTTTGACGGGAAATGGCGAGCCACCCTGTAGGTGTCAAAAATGGTGTCTCAAGGAGGTGTGCATTCATCTGATTGTTAATTAAAGGGTTTCAGTCCTCCATGTGAGTATGTCCCTGTGTGCCAGCTCTGTGATACCCACATGCTGACTAAACTCATAATATGTCACCTGTATAGTAAAATGAAAAACGTGCCCTGGGAACCATTGGTGAGTTCTGCTTTAACCAAGTGATCTCGGAAAGAATGAATCAGATGTGTTCATCTCCTCTTACTAGAATATAAGAATATGGCTTTAATTAATCACAATGCTCCGTCTGCACATTGATGTGCAATGAATCTCCAGAGATGAAGAATTAAAGGAAATGTGAGGACATGTCTGTTCCTGTTCCGATGCCGTAAAACGAATGGGGGAAATCTCCGTGCTTTGGAAGGGGGTGCAGAGCGTCGTGCAGGTTCCTATTCAAATCTGAAAAGCCTTCGGGCATTTAAAGTTCAAAAATGTTGTTGAATCTGTCTTAACTGTCATAGAGTGCTGGGAAGCCACTTTGACAAAACTTCCCAAGGTACCAGCTGCTCCTAATTTATAGTACTTCAATTACAATTTTATATAATTACAATAATAGTCAAGCAAACCCATTTACAGGGTAAAAAAAGTAGATACAGTAACTACACTGAGGTATTTTTTCTGTTAATTAGATATAATTTATATGTAATTATATAATGATTCATATGATGTTTTATACATGGTTTAATTTCATCTTTCAAAAACAAAGCATCTCAATTACGTTGATAGTAAACTTTATTTGTATAGAACGTTAAATTCTATGATGAGTAGAAAACAATGCAAACTGCCTCACTGCGACTTCAACATTTGTGCTGTTTCAGTATAATTTATGCATTATTAATAAAATGTAGGTTGTTATGTTTCTATTAATCTTTTTTTTTTTTTTTTTGATTTTGTAATTTTAATACTTAAATTTAAGCTTTATTTCAGTTTTCCTCTGCAAAAATTTTTTATCAAGTCTTAAGTTTTAATCTAATAGTTAGATTTTATTTTATTCTTTATTTGATACTTCAATTAACACATTTACAGTTTTAGGTTTACTTAACAATAACACTTTTATGTAGGTCCTTAATCTGTACATTCACATGATTTACCAAAAGAACCAATTAACTAAAATAACTTCAGTAACTTCTCAACTGACTTTTTAAGTTAAATGTATAATATAAAATAATAAAAATGAAAATTGTCACTATTTACTCACCCTCATGTCATTTATGAACCTTATGACTAACTTTCTGTAGCAGATCATTATTCTTTTAGGTTTTGCAGAAAGAAAGCATACAGGTTTGGAAGATGAGGGTAAATAAATGATGGCAGAATTAAAAACTTTGGGTGAGCTTCCTTTTAACATGAAGTTAGTAGTGCTACTGCTTTTAATTAGTTACTGTACACACTCTTCAAATCTTCTTATGTACAAAATGTTTGTTTAGACTAAAGTGTGTACTGAACCTGGCAGTAAATGCACAGCAAGTTTGTTTTTTGAACTGCCTTTGCTTTGTAAAAAGACTAAAGTGAGTTTTTTGCTTGAGGACTTTTGGGGCTTTTTTTGTGCCTTTTTGTCAGCCTTTATACCCTTATTTTATCCATGCTTATTTATTTATTTATTTATTTTGCAATGAGGATAGTTGCCATTCATTCAGCAGGTTCAGAGGATGAAATAGAAGCTTTAACTTAACTTTACCCATGAATAAGACTTCGGCAATGAGAAAAAAATGCAGACAGCATAACATTTTGAAGTGTTAATTTTTTCCCTCTTTGTTGAGAGAATAGATGTACGGACATGTATTTTTGCTGGTCTACAAAGCTGAATATATTTTTGTGGATATTTAGATAACAGTGATTTTGTGACCCTATGAAAGGGGCTCAATAAAAATGGATTTTATCCTTTTAGAGATGCCTTTTGTTGGTCTCATCCTAATGAAAAAGACTGAAAAAGAGAAGTGGACTTCAGTAGAGGACATTTGACACATGGCTTTTTATCCGAATGGGGTTTAGGCTGCAGTCACGTAGCAGTGTGAGCTAGTGTATATGGTGAAGCGGCCACATGAACTCGTTGACTATTGAGGCTATTACACATCATATAGACAGCAAAACACAGCAGAGATAAAGCCTGTCTGTCTAAAAACCCTGATGCCAAGAGAGGGGAGTGAGAAAAGATGAACTCATTCGGCCCCTGTGTGTCTGTGTGTGCGACACGATATAAAGGGCCCTATTTCCAGACACCTGCTTTGATGAGTTGTGTGTTTTTTGACGCACATCCCTCCCCCCTTGTTCTTGAGCTAAATAATGTCCCGTTTGGATAGGGGATCTATTTATAGCATACTTCAAGGCCTCTGTTTCAAGATCGCAACAGGTATTTCTTCACATACTCTCGCAACTAAATCCAGCTAAAGGGCAAGAGGATCCATTCAATAATGGAGAACTTCACCTCAGTTGAAGTTTAAGCAAAGACAGAGTATGTTTTGTGTTTAAAAATATATATATTTTTCTAGTCATAAAGGGTATAAGGTGGTTTAATAAGTTAGAGGAAAAGAAGAGTGTCTGTGAATAATTATGGCATTGATTCAGCCTTCCATGATGTCTTTAGCCTATAAAACTACTGAAATCTGTCGAAGGACTTTGGTTTAGAAGTAAGAAATTAACTAAGCCGAGTGGTTCCCACAAACATTCTACATCACAGAAACCAATTAAAGCCTTGTCATGTTAAAATCAAGAGCCAAGTGTGTTAAAACATGTTATTTATTTATTTTTTTCCTTTTCCTTTTTTTTTTATTTTTTATATTTTCTGTTTACCTACTTGGCACTGGAACTTCAACTTGTTTCCTCTTACTTATGAGAATTCACGCACTGAGGGGTCATAAACACAAGACGTCCGGAGGAAGTGTTAAAATATGCTCTGCACGCCTGCTCTTTTGTCGAAGCCAAGGTGACGTATGCACATATGCCTGTAGTAATATCTAATCTGTGAACATGTTTATTTTTTATTATCTTTCTTTTTCTCTGACGCATTTCTGAAAGCATCAAAGCGATGCACGTGTTCTTGTACTCATATTAAATATACTGTACCGCAAATAATGTTTGTATATGCTGTTTCGTGGCTTATCTGGTCATATTTCACATGTTGCTTTATTGCTTTGTGCTACATAATGTGAAGATGTTTTGCACTTATATGAGACTTGCATTCATTTGTTATGATTAATATTAGACCTAACGTTTGGTTTGTGAGATATTGGATACTAAAATATTGGAATGCAGACATCACTAAATGATTTTTTTTAACATAAAGTGTAAAATAAGCCTGTAAAAACTCTATTGTGCAGTATTCTGTTATTGTGATAGAATTTGATCATAATGTCCCCTTAAGTTTCACGGCCATTCATGCCAATGTACAGTATGTGGTGACCTGTGAGTGGCCTTGTTTAAATTTTCATTACTAATAATGTCATTCCATGGCTTTGAGCACGCACTCACACCGTAACATTCATCATTGTGAGTGGGTTTCTCAGTGGGACTTCTCATAGCGTGAGGGGGCTGGTTTCCTCTCTGTGCCCCGGTTTGGGTTTCACAATATAACGAACCGGCTTCCCATACTGACAGCTGATGATGTCATGGAAACTGTTATGATTGCACTTTAAAACAGGAGAATGATTTGTAATGAAGTGCAGCTCTCCCTTCGTTTTCTTGAGGAAATGGGGGGGGGGGGTCGCCTTTAAGCCTTTGAGTTCATTAAAGCCATCTACCTGAGCTGAACTCATACGTTTTCGTATGTTTATGTGTTTACGTAATCCAGAGCAGGGGGCTTTGTGGGACCATGTTGAATTTCACTCTCCTGAAACATTTATATTTTTTAAAAAGTAGGGCCTCCAGTAAAAGATGGTTTTAATGGACATTTTACATCCGTTGCTGCTTTTCAGGCAAGACACTGTAAATTGATTGCAGTACAAAAGACCTGCCGACCCGAGACACAAGGTCTCTGCAGACCTTTATATCAAACTGTCTGGTTCTCACGCCAGACCGCTCAAACAGAAAAGCACGCTGAGAGATACCAGGGGGCGTATGAGACTTCTGCTTATGGGATATATATATATATATAAAGGTATGTGACATAAGGCCCTTACATAAGGTAACACTCAGTAAATCACTAATTTACGTATTACAATTTATATAACCCAAAATAGTGCAGTTGTGTGATTCTGGAAGTAAAAATCCCATTTGTTTTCTCCATAGAGAAATGTATTTCTTACAGTAATGTACAAAAACTATCAGGAGAGCTCTGAAATTAAATTTATATATACTTCTTTATATATTGTTTTCTTTTTGACCACTTACTCTCCTGAAATACTGAGAATGACAATAGACAATGTTCAGTAACTAAATAATACCATCAATAATTGTAAGTATAGCTTTCAATTAGTTATAATAATAAACTAGTTTTCATAGGCTTCATTGATTGATCTAAGCATACTGTATGCACAACAGTTTTTGAGTTATTATTATTATTATTATTATATAATAATCACTCAAAAAACATTTTATTTATTTTTATTTTTTTTGGGCAAAAAGAAAATCCTCTCTGGGTCAAAATGACAGAAACACACAACATGAGGGTTAATGGAGACTTTACCATGCATCAAAAGCTAAAATAATTTATTTTTATTTAGATTTTTATTTTATTGTATTTTTTTTAAATAATAAATTTTTTATTTATTAATTTAGTTTGGCCAAGGCCACTCACAGGTTAGTCACAGTCACACGCACATACAAGCTTTGTGTACAGATTCGGTGTGAGTTTGTGCTAGAAATAGCAGAAGAAGATGCATGTGTTTTGTAGATGAAAAGCGTTCACATGGCAGAGCGAGATGAGATGGAAAAAAGGAGGGGGGATGGAGGGTTGGGGTGATCACATGTTGCACCTGCACTGTCGTTGCTTGTTGGGAAAAAGAAAAAAAAAACAGGATATGGAGCTCAAACAACATCCTGTTACAGCTCCCCCTCCTCCTCAGGCTGTTTGTATGTGTATGTGTGTGTTTGGTTATTCATGCCTCCTGAGTGAAAATTGGGAATGAACTGAATTAGGATACGGTGGGGAGGATGGTGAAAGGAGAGTGGGTGGTCTTGTCTTTTCAGATTGGGTTTCATTGATTCACTCTCATTTCATTCATTCTACCTTAGGGGCAAGACAATGAATAGAGTGTGTGTTTGTTTTTGTGTGTGTGAGAGAGGCAAAGAGAAAAAAAGTCATCAGAGAGATAAATAGTGACTGTGTGTGTGCGCATATCCTTTGCTCTTAATGATAGTCTGAGTAAGTGGCCTTGTTACTGGAATCAAAGCCCTTCCTTTTGTGGAAAAATCGCTTCATGCCGTAACTCTGCTGTCTAAAAGAGGCAAAAAGGTGAAAGAATAACACCATCATTTCCTTGTGGCGATAAAGTGAGGCATTACCACACGTTTAAACGGACTTCCTACTAGGTTCTTATTACAAGAGACTTCCTTCTGTTCGTGTTCAAAGAGAAAGGGGGATGTAGCATCAGTCATCACAACAGTACGTGGTAATGTTATAGTTTACTGCTGACTTCAGGGTTGTTGTTTGCGTGCTATTTATAACGAATCTGACCAGTTAAGTGATTCAGGAACCGAACCTATAGATTTTGGACTAATTATGTCTACTCGCATGGAGGCTTTTCCTGCGCATGGCTTTTTTCTGCAAAGGAAAGGCCCATGCAAAGGGAAGTGTGCGTGGTGGCTGTTTGGTTATGGGAAGGCAAAGTGTTAAAGTTATTTTCCGAGCAGGAGCAAGGTGTTTGGGGGGCATCCTGTTCACAAAAAGTACTTCCTGTCTAAGCTTAGCAAGCCATAAACAACAACATGAGGGAAAAAGGTGCAAAATTATGTCTTTGAGAGATATAACAGATTGACCAGTCACAACGTGAATATTTCACAAGAGACTATCAGCTCCATGTTTTTTTTTTTAAACCAGTCACTTGAAACGTTCATGTTCAGTTTTTAATGGTCCATTACATAACTTTTTATCTTAAAATGGCCAGTTTTTTATTTTGATTGTATTTTTGACACCAATAGGTGTGGCAAACAAATGCATTATTCATATTTTACTAATAGTTATGATTATGTTCTTGATTCTATGATTATGCTGTTGTGTTGTTTTGTGATTTAAACAGTTTAAATGGCAAATATTTGTATCTTTGTTAAAAAAAAAAACATTTTCTTAAGTTATTACACAAGTTATAAGTAAATAAGAATGTGCATTATATAAATTAAGTTACTTTCCCTGTTAATAACATTGATGTTTGTTTTTATTTAGTATTGTATTGCTTATATTATATTATTTATATAAAAATTACAATGCCATTCAAGTCATCTGTATGTTTTATTTTTTAATTACGATCTATCTATAATATATATTATAAAACAAATGCATTTATATTTATATACTACAAATTATGTTATTTGCTTTATACAAAAGTAGAGAAAAGAAAAAACAGAAATGCTAATTTTACATGATTTTAGATGTTTTTTTTCTGCCAGATGTTGTAGTTAAAAAACATACCAGCAGGTGTTAATTGGATCATTTATTGAGCCAGTCCTTGATCTGGTCTAGACTCTTTATTCTGCCGGTCTGCACTCTTTCTGCTCTAGCCAGTGTAGCCTGGGTGAACAGAACTGATCGGATCTATTGGCCAGCAGATCTTTCTAGCACCAGCTGCAGCAGGTGCATGGCTGAAACACACACATACATACACATAAAGATTTATGAAGGTTTTTTGGCTTTCTCACGCAGTCAACCCCCAAGACTTGATCCTCGTCATTTTGACCAGTTTGGCCAGCTCCTAAAACATGTGATATCATTGCACAATTATTAGCTGAAATAAGCCAGATGATGTAACAGAGTGAAATGAAAGCTTGTTCTTGGATCAACTCCAAACTGTTTCCTTTGAGAGCTTCCAATTTGTCCTACTGGTCTTCTTGATGAAAGGATCGATCTGTAATTGGGATAATGAAGGAAATAAGCTTTGGGACCGTCAAGGCCTAACTAGGTCTATCCATGCCAACTCTTTCCCTCCCTTCCCTTTCTGCGATGCCCTCACGTTGACTTGGGTCACCACCGATAGACATTTTCTGGCACAGAGGTTGGTGTATATACCCATCAGATTCTTTAGTGCAACCTTGGCATATGCCCTGTGTTCTGTCTCTCTTTCATAGGGGTATCCATAATAATACCTAGGTGTACGTGATGATGCACGTGTGCCAAATCAACATGCCATTCAAGGCTTGTGTATGCCATCCTGGTAGCGCAGCTGTCCATGTTCATCTGAATACACACCCCTTCTATCCGACAAACTGGACTGCATGGGACAAAAGAAATGTGTCATGGGCCACGCACAGTGAATAGACACAATTATGTAAGGGACCATCACAAATATGCAGGGGATCTTTACATGATCTCTCATGTTGTGTTTCAAAGCTCCGGCAATGCAGTGCAGTGGGGAAGATGATGGTTTGGTGCAGACTGATGAGGGAAGAGCTTTGTAGCTTTGTGTGCCTGTACATAGGATTGTGCATTACAGCAAATAGCATTATTAATATAAGGGTTTATTTGTCTGCAGGGCTATATGGTTAAATTATGCATTTCTTCTCTATGTGTACAGATACACCACCCTACAATTTCTAATTAGGAGGCATTTAAACATTCATATGTCTGTTTTAGAAGGAAAAAGGTCGAGATGAAGTTCTGAAGAGGAGTGCAAAAGGTGACAAGGAAAGGATCCAAACGTCTTGGATATTCGGTCTGCTGTTAACTCCCTTCTTGATGCAGTATCACGCAACAGGTTTCTCCCATCACGAAGCTGAGATTTTCCAACCATCCTGGTGAATTTAAAGCCCACAAGGCTTGGATCCAAATCCAAATGTGTTGTTGTGTTCCCTCAACCCATTATAGAATATCTGGAAGCTTTATGAATGTATCAGTTGTGCTGTGGTTGTTAACTGCTTTGGCTTTCAGGGAATGGTTCTTATTAAATAGATGTTTCCAAACTGCAACACTACCCTCTGACGACAATTTCTCATCTAGTACCAAAAACTACAACAACTTGTCCAAAGAGCCTCAAATGGGTCAGAAATCTTGACACCAGCACAACAATAGTGCTTCATCAGAAAGAAAGTTAACAAAAAGGGCAACCTAGTACAACGGAACTAGAAGTTGTTATTACGGTATATAACAAAGGTGGACAGGTTGTGGGAAGGATATGTATTTAATAAAAAGATAAGGAAGGGGATGAGAGTGAGAGTCACCAAGAACCTAATGAGTAACTTAATGGTCAAAAACGGGACAGGAGGCTTTATGGAGTGCGAAAGGAAAGATGAATCAGATCTGATCTTCATGATTTTTATTGGTCTAGTCCAGAACTTGTCAAGATCTAATCAAGAGTGTTCTGTTCTGCATGCTGAAAAAGGTTATGACAAAGTTTTTATGTTTATATAATAAATATTTTTTACATAATATATAAATAGCTAGATAATAGATAGAGAGCATTTTATGACTTTTTTAAAGTTTGAATACGTTTTAAATATTTTATAATTTGTATGTGTGAATATATTTAATATTTATATAATATGACTATTTATTTAATTTATACTATGTAATACTATAAGATTTATATTATATCATTGTTTATTATAAATATTAATTAATGTATATTAATTAATGTAATTTATATAATTTATGTAACTTAATATTAAATATAATTAAAAAATTTTTTTATCTAAAATATATTTTGGAAGTTAAAATGAGTTCATCTTAAAACTATTTTATGTTATTGATATTTTACACTTTTTTTCTTCTTCTTTTTTTTTACTACAGTTAATTGAATATCAGATCAACAGATTGCCACGTTATGATTATGATTTCGACTGCTGCATGCATTCGAGAAGGTCAAGAGGTTGTACAGGCCAAACTGTTCATTTTATAGCAAGATACATACATTTGATGTGTTTAACTTGTATAAGAACAAGATTAATTTTAGGTGAGATAATCATTGTATATCTTTCTAATACTTTTCATATATATATATATATATATATATATATATATATATATATATATATATATATATATATTTTACCCTATTCATGGAAAATGCCTTATAATGTTTCAATGAGATGGTCTTTATGTGTGTGTGCATGGTGGACTGAATGAATTAAATGTTTACAAAGTGTCGGTGTGTCAAGAGGGAAAAAAAGAGAGAGAATTTCATTTTATTGACTGGACGCGGTTAGGCCCCTGTATGGAGGGAAAAGGAGAGGAATTTTTCATGCGGTCTGCGGTGCTTTTAGGAAGCAAAAGCTTTTTAAAAAAGACCTCAGCGGAAACTGGGAGGAGGAGGGGAGGGGGGGGGGGGGATGGGTTTGGCAGGTGTCAGAAACATCAGGCCAGGGAGTTGGTGTGAAATTATTCCTGCCCTGAGAATTCCAGGCTCACACACATACACACGCCAGATTAGACATTTCTTCACATCTTTCGTCAGTACAGCTCACGGGTATATTGGCATGATCGCAAGACTTCTTTCCAGGGGCTCTTTTGTATCAAATGTCATCATCTCGTATTCTTTCCGTCGACTTGTGCTCCATGTAACTCAAGACAACGCAACACAATTTGCTGAGGCATGTGCTAAAGCCCAAGCTGTACAGTGAACAGATAGAAAGCCTTGTTTGAAATGGAGAGTAATGAGCGTTAGTAATGCTCTTATGAGATCATGTTCATTTCCATTTGTTTGTGTCTTTGTAGTTTCCATCTTGTGGGCCAAGGCGATCGTATTCCGTGAATGTGTCCCATTTAGGCGAACGATCATGAAGTGGTCGGCCGCCATCGCTTGCATTTCTAGCTGCAAGCCTAAACACCTGGATTCCACAACTAATTTAGTAGTCGTAATTTTGATTTAAAAAATTAACATGAAGTTAATTTTTAACAAAATAATCAAGATCACAATGCTTTAAAGTTAAACTTTATTTAAAGTTCTCTTGTTATAGTGTAATTATACGAATAAGCACTGAATAATATTAATTTACAACATATGCTTACTATACAATTAGGGTTTGGTTTAGGCTTAGTTTCTTGTAATTACGCAGAAGCTACTGTTATTACTTAAGTACATGCGTAACAATTACACTGTGAAATAAAGGGTTATTTGGATTATTAATTGATCCATTATTTCATTTTTCACACACTTATTCTATAGCTTACAAATCAATTTAGCTCAAACTTAAAAAAAAAAAAAAAGTTGTTTCATTTTTTTTTTTTTTTTTTTTTTTGAAATACTGCTGTCCCAGAGATAACTGTAAGTAAACCATTCATAGGATTGTTCTCCCAAAAATGTGTACAGAGCTTTGTGGCACTATCAAAATATATAGTTTGTTGCACTGGCTCATCCAATTGTGGGAGTTTGAGGTGGTGCTACTGTATCTGTTCGGGCTGCCAGAGGTAGTATTTAGGAAACCTGCTTGAACACAGTCATTATTTATGCATATCCATGAGTAGAAATGACACACTTTGCATTTAACTTAAACTTGTTTTGGCTTGCACTGTAAATGCATCTGTGTGCAAACCATTGAAAGTAATATTCCCAAATCCCAGCTCCCAGCACTAATACAGTTATGAGGTCATAATCTGTTACCCTGCATGACACAGATAGAAACATATTTGATTTACAGCCTCCTGAAAGCTCTGAACTTCTCATTCAGTCTTCCGTTGACAGATCTGGGGTGAGGGGATACATCTGATATGCCTGTAAACACAATTGCCATTAAGTCTGTCTTGACAGACAGACATTGATCTTTGCTGAAACCGCAGGGCAAGAGGGCTTAGAATATTTCATTGTTCATTAAATGGTCCTATGGGTTTAATGATGGGGTCGAGCCTCTAAGGGAGGTAATGAGACCCCCCGGCACACACATACAGAGATCTTTATCCATGGGCCAAATGGTTTTTGACTATTTTTTGCTATAGACGGTGAAACATGATCTGTACCTGAGAAAAGAAGCGAAGAGGTCTGGACAGCTGCAACGATGCATCTGAGAAAGTGAGAGATAACAAGTGAGAAATTAGCAGATGGTACTTTGTTTAAAGATGTGTCATGTAAAGAACGTACAAAGTGTGTTTATTTATGTGCTTGTTGCGTATTTTCCCATGTGTATCGACATCTTTCCATAAGCTTGCCCCAGCAGCACATGCTTAAATTATATACCAGAGAGATACACACCCTGCTGAAAAGAACGGCTTAGATCAGCATTTCCACACTGGTCCAAGCTGTTTTATGCTAGTTAGTTCTGGTCTGGAGCTGCTCTAGATTGAGGAGCAGCATAGCCATGTTATTTTTAAATGGTCTTGAAATAAATCTCTTATGCTCACCAAGGCTGCATTTATTATAATTAAAATACAGCAAAATCAGTAATATTGTGTAAAGTCATTACAATTTGAAATAACTGCTTCCTAATTTATTACATTTTAAAATGTAATTTATTTCTGTGATGCAAAATTTTGGCTATATCATACATATATATTATTTTTTTAAATATATATAGATTATTAATAATATGTATATGTGAGAGAAGTAAAACTTTTTTTACATAAAATATATATTTTTATAAATATAATTCTAGAAAACAAAAAAATAAAAATAAAAACAGTTACACAGATCTGAATTAAAATGAGGGCGAGTAAATATTACGTTAACATTTTTGTGGTGGACTATCCCTTTGATACAGTACAATAAGACCTATAACTGTAAATGTTAACTCTAAAACCGTATGGAAGAGTAAATGACCTCATCCATCCTTCCTTGTTTTTTATTTATATTGAGTTGCCATGGCAGCATAAATGGCATGTGAGTGGAGATAGTGGCAGTGGATATGTTGTATTGAGATTAATGGTGTGTGAGAGGGGAAGGTGTTGTCATTCTAGGTCATCAGGGTGAAAACCCAAGACAGATGTCATACGGTCGGCAGTGACGCTTTTGTCCAGAACAATACACGGAACCAGCTGCTGCTGTGAGAGTCAATACAACACCAAGGATTTGACTGAGAACCTGTTTACCCGTGTATCATCTAGCCATGCCCATGGCTGACATACAGACACATGGGTTCCATCACTAGATTATCAAGCATCCTCTTCGGTGTATGCAGCCTGTCTACTTCTGTCATTGTCCAAGCAACTTCTCCCCTCCCCTTTTTCTACAGTAACAACAAAGCCATCTGAACTCTTTCTGAAGGACTAAACAAAGAGATCTGACTTACATTCCTTTTTTGTTGTTGTTTTTGTGCTTGCACACCCGCAGTCCGTTCACCAACCGTCTGATTCACAATGTGCACAAATATGAGAAGCACTTTCCAGTGCACACACACTGTAGTGAACACACACTCGGAGCAGTTGGGGGTTCAGTGCCTTGCTCAAGGGCACCTCAGTCATGATACTGAAGGTGGGCGAGATCCCTATACATTCACTCCCCCCACGTATAATTCCCGCCAGCCTGAGACTCAAACTCACAACCTTTGGGTTAGGAGTCCAAATCTCTAACCATTAGGCCACGACTTTTAAATATGATGCATCATCAATTCAACTACTCAAACAGAAGATTGCAAACGTGCAAACTGCTTCACAAGTAAAGAGCATATTTGTTTGACTAAATAAGTGTGAACCGACTCCGAAACACTTGACACTTATTATTGAAAGAGTTGTTTAGAGTGACTTACCGACTCCACCTTTAATACAGCAAGATGTTTAAATAATTAAACAACATAAATAAACCTTACAGAGTTTTTAACAATTTCTTAGTAAAATCACCTGTGGATATTTTCCAGACTGATGCACTTGCTGTCATATCACCATTTCTACTTAGTTATACTGTACTGTAGTTTTTTTTTTTTTTTGCTAACTGTATTTAATCAAATAAATTACATCACATGCTGAATAATTAATCAGTTAAAGTGTCATGTAGTGCTGCCGTTGGTTTAATGTATTGCCAAGTTCTCACTACAGGATTTTAAACCCGATATGCAAGTCAACAAGGTCACCGACAGGTCGGGCTGTGATTGTAGGAAAATAAACAGGTGATCAGCGCTCTGTAAGTTCGTGCTTACAATGTATGATTTTCATCCGAGTTTGAGCCAAATTCTGACTTGTGCAACTCATTTTTTGATTCTTGTATGTCTTTTGTCATGCATTGTACAGGGGGTATCAAGATGCAATTATCCTCAATGAACGGACCATTTAGTGTGAGCACATAAATCCTAAGCTTTGGCTTGACATTGCATATGATTAACTCATACAATGCGGGGTGGTATTTAACAGAAACATTGCTAAATGCACACACTGCATGCCGGGCCTGATCTTTATGTGTGAACTACTCAAAGATGCATCTAACCCTTATGAAACAAGAATATATTGCAGTATATTGGAAAATATCATGTAATATATTAGGCATATATTCTTATATATATTTATTTTTTCCAATATATTGAAATATATTGAAATATATTGAAAGCGGCAATCATTTGTATATTTTGCAATATATTATATAATATATGCATCATCAATATATTATTAAATGTATTCAAATATATAATATATTAGAAAATAAAAAGGGAAAATAATATATTACAATATATCACAATATATTTTAAGAAATATATTGGGAAATATATTTTCCTTTCGTAAGGGTGGGCTCATGAGTCAGTGCTACTTTTTTTTTTTTTTTTTTTAAACAAACTACAAAGAAAAAAGATGTGGTTTCCCAGAGAAATGTGCTTTGTGAACTGTCCATAAAGGCTTCTACACTACAGGAAACCGATTGCAGGGAATCGAGAAATGTGTACACAAAAACACTCACTCTCTCTCTCTCTCTCTCTGTTTCCTGAAGGTAGGATGTGGCACTTTAAATTTAGATCACAGCTGTTCAAAGTAATAAAAATATTAAAGGCCCCCCGTGGCCAATGGGAGGAGAGACAGACCTTACCATACACAATTTCTACAGAAGTCTTTTAAGCTAATATTGAACTAGTGTGGTTGTGATGCTGATGTGATTCATTGGTTAAAATGTTGTATTAGTGGTCTTGTAGGGACAATTAACAACTAGTTTCTCACTGCTGAATTAGGTCAAACTACCTTATTAGGGAAAACAGTCAAATATATATTATATGACTACTAAATGCAGCCAATATGAATCTGCATGAGTCTGGATTAATAAGCCTGTTTTTACATGAAATTTGCATTAAGAATAGTATTCAAAAGACTTCAAAAGCCGAATGAAAGAGTAGGAAGTCTATGGACATGCGGACATGTGTCTTTGCTTTCACGAGGGTCAGTGGTATCTGTCCCACCAAGGGATTTCCCATTATAGTGTCTCTGTGTGTAAGAGGAAAACACCATGTTGACCTTCGCTAAGTGTATATCAGTACAGACAGCTGCTCACTGCAATGTTGGACAGATGTTAGGAGGGAGAGAGAGAGAGTATTGGATTGTGTATGGGTTTGAAAAGGACACTATCTGTTTGAGAGCCGCTTGCTGTTTTTAAATGCGTGGTGTCCCGTTTTCAGTGCGATTCAGAGTTTCCATGCTGGCCAGATAGGGAGTATTTTGACCAGCTGAGCGGGAAAGAGGAGACAGCTGGGAGAAATCTAAAACAGCATCAGACCAGCCTTTAGAAATAAAACTTTCATCCCTTTAAGAAGAGATGTTTTTATCATGTAGAGGTCATTCAGGAGGAAAGTGTGGTTTTCTTTTAATTGGCTTAATATAACCCCTTTTCTATACTGATTTATGAACTCTGTGACCTGCTATTATCTCAAATTCCATGTACAATTATTATAAGATATTGACATATTTAGAGATTTAATACTGTCGGTAGGTGAGAGTACATGTAGTTCACATAAAAAAAAAGGAAAAATACTTCTATGGTGTTCTATGGTGTATTGTGTCTACAGATGGTAAGCTCCAAAGTCACACACACACATGATTTCTGTACTTTATTCCAGTATAGCTTTTCTCAGTTTTTTTTATGATAATGATAATAATTTAAATTTTTTGTTTATTTGCTCATTCATTAATAAAAATTGGACTGTTATTGTGTGAGGAACACCTACATAAAAAAAAAAAATGATTCATTGATGCATTCATTGATGCATTCATTCATGATTGCATGCATGCATTCAGTCATGCATTAATTTGTCATTCTAATATTTGCTCATTAATTTATTCATTCCATTAATCATTCATTCATTATTCCTCAACCAGAGGACTGTTATTGTGTGGACAATAACTTCAAACAGATTATTTCTTTATTTGTATTGGAACTACATTTTAATACATATATGGGAATTTATTTAACGATTCACTTAACACTAAACCCACAAAATAAACTTTCAAGTTTTAATTCTGGCATTATACTGGCAGGAATTATATCTGAAAGTGAAAGCTATAAAGCAAACTTACATCTCCAAACTGTCTTGTTTTCCCACATGGTATTCTTGTTTCACAGAAACTCCCTGCTTTTAACCAGTTGACATCTGTCTTCTTATGTTCTTGATTACTCTGGATTTGCTCTTTTCAATGTCCAGAAAGAAACCTCAGAGGACCTATTTGGGTATAGTTAAGAGGGTGTCTTTGTCTTTCACATTAAAGAGTTTCCGTCCAGTGTTTTCCTCCAAACCAAGTGTCCAAAGACAGCATTGTTTCATAATCACGGCTAGAATCACCCTTTAAAAAAGATCAATCTGGAGGACAGAGTTGAATGACAGTCTGAAGCAGGCCCTTAGGTTCCTTTGGGAGTATCAAACCTTTGTCCTAAGACCATTAGCTTTGAAAAACATCCCAAGTGGCTGAAATCTGATTCTTGCTAAAGACCCTCAATCAGCCAACAAGTAACCATCAGTTCTGGTCAACCACTGGTCAAGCTTAACTCTGCACATAGACGGGACAAAGAAGGAGGTTAGCATCTGTTATGCATCTAACATAACATGTCCTAGTGCACTATTTGTGCAATAACCTTACTGTTGTACCAGTAGATATAATTAGGATACAAACAGAATATTCAAGGACACATATTTGCACAGAATTGTTTTGGAATATCTTTGTTCAGCAAACAGGCCTTGAATACAATTGGTGTGCAGTAAACTTAACCTGTTAGAAAACCCATTTTCATTTCGAATTTTTTCATTATATACAAAATGGAAAATTCACAGAATTAAAGCACAAAGTTACAGAAAGAAAAGAAGATGGAAACACAAAGATTGCCATCTGATTAATGGCAGAAGTGACAGGATGGGTTAGTGAAACCCTTCAGATAACGTCATTGCAGATTTATGCTTAAAAATGAACCCTATAATGTCTAATGTATCATTGCGCCATTGCCATTTTTCATTTGTTACATTTTTCAGTTGGCAAAAAGTAAATGCAACATTATTAAACAAATCTGAAGTCTTTCAGATACTAATAATGTTTGCCGGGATATGGCATGACAGAAATTGCACTGACTCTGCCATGACTGGACGAAAGCTTACTGTCAGCTCATTTGAATCTCTCATTAACTTTCATTAGGTGGACACTCTAACAGCCCGTTAACACTGCCATTGTCATGGAGACTGGCGTGAGAGCACCTCTTAGCTATTGTGTGGGCACACCACTTAAAGTGATGTTCTCCAGAACTATGCTGCTCTTGTTTTTAAATCCTTGTGGAGAATGTAAAAAGATTTCCTAAGCTATGTGATTCTGTTAGACTTTCGTGGGACTAAAAAATATATATATATAAAAAATAAAGCATGATAGCAGGAAATGACTGCAATGTAGGCGAATAAAAACTCTACTGGCATTCGCAGAAGTGAGTGGCTTTCTTGGAAACTGAGGAGCAAGAAAAGTGAATTTATAATGAGAAGAATGGAAGCTAGCAAATTAGAATGAATGTTTGATGTAATCAGTGATCAAGGGCTACTGTTGTAAATTGAGAGGTGGGGAAAAACTAAGATATCTTTTGTACATTTTGTAATTTAGTAAGTCTGCAAAAGATTGAAATGAAAATGTAAACTTTAAATGTAAATTGCATATATATTGCATAACAATAGAATAATTGGAATTGCATTATTTACATATATATGTGTGTATAGACACAATTGCTTTTTGTATTTTGTATATTCTTTTGGATAAGTGATATTGAAACAATGCAGCTTCAATAATGTAGAGCTTATTTTATAGCATTCCTTAAAAAAAAGTATGTATGTGTGTATGTATGCATTTTATTTATTTTTTTATGTATATGTTATACAGTGGGGGTCCAAAATTCTGCAAAAGTTTGAAGTTTAATAATAATTCAAATGTAATAATATGAAAAAAAATACATAATTTGAATTGTGATAGATAGATAGATAGATAGATAGATAGATAGATAGATAGATAGATAGATAGATAGATAGATAGATAGACAGATAGATAGATAGATAGATAGATAGATACCAGTGATTAGTGACTTTGAAATAATGCAGATTTAATAACGCAGAATTTCTTCATTTTCTATCATAACATTTTTTTCCCCTTCCAAAATAATAAAATCTTTTTGGTTCCTTCCAGGTTTATATACAAACAAATCTCACATTTTCAATATCAGTGACTCTATTTTATGGTTTTAAAAGAGGGTCCTGTGACTTCTCCTAACAAGCTAATGTAGAGTAACGGTGTGTGAACATTTAATTAGGATGAAACGGTGTCTTCTCTCAATTTCCCTTTCACATCAGCATTTGAATCCTATACCCTCCTAACACACACATGCTTGCTCATGTATTGCAAGGACCCAGGAAGCTGTTCCACATGAAAGCACAAGTAGGGGACTCGATAGTGTATTTCAACAGAGAAAGACAGACACGGACGCTAATGCAGGGAAGCGCTGTGTTCTTTGACCTCTCCTGTTACCTGCTTGCTGATTAGATGTGGAACACCAACCTTTATAGCATCTCGAGCACTGCTCTTATCTAATGGGATTCTCTATACACAGTCTGAGGTTTACATTTCATTTACAGATTACATTAACTTAGGGGGTGTGTGTTGGTCTGTTTTACATGGAAAAGCTCTTTCATTTATCAACAGAGACTTGTGTAAATAAGTTGGATCTCATCAGAGTGTTTGCTGAGTTGGTCTATGTATGTGTTTCAGTGCAAAATATGTTATCCCTATTTACTGTATTTTCTGGAGCCACCTACTTTAAAAAGCACATTTTCATTCAGCGGTGTGATTGTCTCCACTGAAATGTGATATACTGCAGTTACACACCATGGTGTTGGGTATCAATAAATTCAATCCATTTGCCACACTTCTTACAATGACCTGCAGTGCAAACATTTACTTAAGGTTTTTATTATTCTCATTTTCTAATGGTACTCAATAAGGAAATTAATATAGCATACTTAGATATCAGTTGATTGAAAATTTAAGTGAGCTGTTAATATCAGCAGAATTGTCATTTGACAGATATGATAACTTACAATGCAGCTTATTCCAGTTCAGACTGGTCAATTACAATCTCAAGTGCAACAGGGTCCAAAGGCCACATGGAAAATATTTTTACATCCAAACATTAGAGATTGTGTGTGTGTGTGTGTGTGTGTTTGTGTGTGTGTGTGTGTGTGTGTGTGTGTGTGTGTGTGTGTGTGTATATATATATATATATATATATTTATTTATTTAAAAGCTGGATTGTTAGAATGTTTATGATAAAATCTCTTATGCTCAGGAAGGCTGCATTTATTTGATTAAAGTACTGTACAATTGTGAAATGTTATTATAATTTTAAATAACTACTCTATTGTAATATAGTTCAGATTTTAGTTTATTCAGAATTTTGAAGCTCAAGTAACATTTCTCAGTTAAAAACAGTTCAAAAGAACAGCATTTATTTGAAACGGAATCTTTTGTACATTTTACACAATTATTTTGTTCACTTTTGATCAACTGAATGCATTTTTTCGAAATTAGTGGTAATTAAGTGTTAATTATTTTTAAAAAATCTTATACTTTTGTGTTTTTATATACTATTTTACATTTTAAATATGCTAAAACAAAACTATTTACAATAGTGGGTTAATTACAACATATATTTGCATTACACTATATTTTTGAGGTACAGTACGTGTGTGTTGTGCTTTGTAATATACACCCCACCCCCCTCAAAAAAAGTATGTGCTTTCCTTTGCATTTCTGTTTTTGAAAAGGACTCATCATGAATGATTATCATGCATTACATTTGCACCTTTTTTTCTTTTCTTTTCTTTTCTTTTCTTTTTTTATCAAACTGCGCGTAAATGGCAGGCATCAAAAGTATACAGGTCAAATACAGCATTCAAACTGATAGTTATTATGACTCAGCTAAAAAGTGGCATTATGCATTATGTAAGCCATTAAAGCGCTTACAGACCTGCCTCTTTCTTGACTTATCATTACAGTTTCTGTCTCTCTCCCTTTCTCTCTCTCCCTCTCGAGAGAGGGCTGGTGAGTGCAGTGTTTACCTGACCTCCTCTGAGGCTTGTTGCTATGGCTGTGTGTGTATTGGGGCAGGGGTGGGGGTGGAAGCAAGATTCAGTTGATGGTGAGAGCACCAGTGGAAGGTCAGGTGTTGGGAGCAAACACTCACACCAATCCATTAGTGCTTAAAACCGCTTGACACATCACCATTAATCTACCTCAGACCTGGAAAGTAGGCACACTTTACCAAAAAGTGAACAAGACACTCCTGTTCTCATCTGCCAAACATAAGTGTGTGTTTGCAAGTGTGAATATGTCTGTGTGACTTTGTTTGCTGCAAGCTTTGTACGTAGGAAAAGTTTTGCTTTACATAATCCAGCATTGTCATTCAAGTTAAGCAAAATCTGAAGGTGCATCATTAGTTCACGTGTGACTTCTTATAATTATTATGCTTACCTCACCTTGTTCTTACCCACCCACTCCTCAACCCTAACCACTGCAGACTGTGTGTTGCTGTGGCGCTGTCTATGCTATTATTGGATGTCTAATTGGTTGAAGAGTATGGAGGAGGCTTTGGTTAATTTGGTGGTGGTTTTGCACAGAGCCAATGACGAAAATAATTCAGATGATGATTCACTGACATCTGTGAGGTGGTCCAGAGATGGCCTGTGTGTCTCATTTACACCTACACAATGGGCTCATACACACAGCTGAAGAACCGAAAGAACATTTTTTTAACTGAATGGCCTCTATAATGAGGTTCAAATGGTCAGCAAATGTGTTAGAAGACAACATGAAACAGATGAGATATTATTTGATATCTTGTATGTAAATGATAAGTAATTGCATTTTAACTGCATTAACATTAGTGTGCAGATAGACTATTTCCCCCACTAAATTAGGAAAGTAATTTTAATATTGAGTTAATGACTTTTAGAATAGAATGAAAAAGTGACCTGTAACATATATAGATCATATCAAAGAATTGAATAAAACATGTGCAGGCCTGTTCTCATGCTTGTATGTAATTACAAACCTCAGGCTTTACTCGGGGCTTATCAGATTTTTAAAGCTGACCTATTCTTTTATTCATATAATTATTATCCAGATGCCTCGGTCATCTCTTCATTCATCACTCCCAAACCCTTTTATCAATTTCCATTAGTTTTCTTTCTTTCTGTATTCTGTATCTGTTAATTTACCTTTACCTTTCTCTGTCTCTTGCATCTGAACATCAGTAGATTTATCTCCCTCTGCGTCTCTTTAACCAGTATCAACTTTCTCGCTTTCTCTGCCTCTCTCCGGTGGTTAAGTCAGTCTCTAAGGAACTCTAAATTAGCTGGCAGAACAGTTGATGGTGCTCCGATACTATCAATGTATTTTCCACAGTAACAAAGACGTGCACAAGTGGGAGTGAGTCAGTTTGAACATGAATACATATGTGTCAAGTTTATCATTCAAGATGCTCAGTGGAAACTCTGTTGCTATGCCACTAGCAAATGCCATCTCATTGAAATGCAAATTGTTGACATTTTAGTAAATGCTCATCTGACGCTGAAGCGCTTTGAATAGTTGCTGTTTTGCGAACAATGAAAGAAATTTCACCCATATTTATTTGTTTATTTCATTCAGGACCCCGAGCAACACCTACAGTAGTATGTGTTGGGAATGTTTCCGTGTTGGCAGCTGTCATATAAAGTATGTCTGTTGCACACCGGCAGTGTCTGAGCTGGATGATATACCTAGGAAAGTGGTGAGATGGCCACACAAAAGGTGTGATCGGAGATGTTTGCCAGACTCCTGGCACATTGAACTTACTCTCAAATTTGAAATTTATATTATTCTTTATTATTTTCATTCCTATTCATTCATTCATGCATTCATTCATTGTGGTTTTAAAATAATATTTTTTATTGAAAAAACATATTTTTTTTACTGAAATGAATATGATGGAGTTCATTTAATAATATACTTAACATAAATCCTCAGACCAAGATGCTATTGCTAGGTTAAGTATGCACAACTCTAGGACAATGTAATGTAATTAAATTTTTCGCAGTCAAATGCTGCACGCCGGAGATCCTGCATTTAAACTTTGACTATAGCCGATACATGTTGCATATTAATTGTACTATTTATGAACCTCAAAGCATATGTTTGTGTATTTTGTGTTATTCCATAATGATGTTCTATTTGAGAGCATTTGTAGTGTACCCTTATGAAAAATAAGTTAATTCAAGTGTGCTATTAGTATACTTCTTTTAAACTAAAATAGGAAAGTATGCTTTTAGTTGACTTTTTATGTACTTCTCAGAAATGGGCTTTATGTACTTCTTAGAAATATTCTTAAAATTACATTTAAGTATACTTGACTTATACTTACAAAATGTCTAAATATATTTGAACTATACTTGTGCTCCAAGAATCCGTGTTATTATTATTATATGGTAGAGGGCGCTAGTACACATCTTCTGTACAGAATTTCCAAGAAAACACAAGTGAGGAAGAAAAAGAAACAACAGATCTGTATCTATACTAACACATGTAACACGATCATCTGACATGAAACAGCATCAAAACTGTAATGTTATGGAATCAAATGTCGACCGATGAAGAGGTAATAATTACAGTCAAGCTTTTTGGGTGTTGATCGACTCCATCTACGTTTTGATTATCATTCTGAATCCAATTCATAGTCTATTTTCATCTTTTTGTTCAAAATGTTAGTTCTTTATTTTATTTATGAAACGTACTCACTTTAAAGTGTTTAAAAAAAGAATGCATGACGTTAGAATAAAATGTTTTTGTTTACAAGCAGATCCCCTGTTCTTTCTTTGGATGTTTTGTATGCTCAGATATTCATATAACAAAATATATACAAATTAAAACCTACATAGGAACATAGTATTATACTTAAAGTATGATGTAAAGTTCACTTAAAGAAAACTTATGATCATACTTGCAGTATAAAACTACTAAACTAGTTGTTTACTGAGAGTATACTTCAAGTGTACAAAGTATTTAATTAGTAAACTTTCACTATACCTGTAAGTTAAATTTTAGTATAATTGCACTACAAGCATAGAGGTAAACTAGTTGTGTACTCAAAGTTTGCTACCGTTATACTTAAAGTACACTTTTATATACTAGAAAGTGGGCCAATTTAGTCCCAAGGAGTATTCAAACAGTACACTAACAAGTCTACTACTAGAACACTGATATTTGTACACTTGCTACATAAAAATATACTTGAACTTTACTTAAATATACTTAATAAAATAAACTCGAAGTATACTACTTTAAGATAAGGGTAGGTATAGGTCCCAAACATAACCTCAAGCCTCAAGTCCTGCCCTGGTTGGGAGAGGTTTATTAACTTCTAAAGTAATCACACAAAGGCAGTCTCCCAGCAGCCTGACCTACGTGTTGTTTACTGTCATTGAGGATCAGTCTGTCAGCTTTGCATTAGCTCGAGATGGCCAGCATTGGAAAGACAAGTTCATTGCTCAAAATCCTTCCAGAATGGCTTCACGCATAGACCGAGAAACCTGCATGTCCTTGACATTATCCAAGCTCGGGTTTAAGTACTGACTTGCACCTGTTCTGGCCTAAGTGACTGTTGCTACTATTGTTAAAAGTATCAAATGCATTGTGGGTAATCCTGTTTGATATCAAAGCCAGAGAGAGAGAGAGAGAGAGAGAGAGAGAGAGAGAGAAAGAGAGAGACCAAGAGAGAAGGTTGAAGAAAGAGTGTGTGGGCCTCCAAAATTATAGAGTGTGCTGAGAGATGCCCAGAATTCTGCAGATGTCAAATGGAGCTCAGCTCAGACTCTGCCAACGCATGTGAGAAAGAAGTGATAAATTCTCACACTGACTGACACATACACACCTATAATTATAAATAGACATGCATTTACAACTGAGCAGCCCTTAACTTACAACACAGTATACAGCCGATACAGTCGCATAAAGAACTCACACATGATGATGTGCTATATATGAGGTCAGCTGGGGGTCAGTGTTTAAGGGCAGCTCAGATTAGTAGCAGGGTTTTCCAAAATGATGCTTAGTTACTGTAGGCATACTTTGAGAATGGCATATCCTCCTCATATAAATAAAAAAAAAACTTGTCAGCAAACTGACGGGAATAGCCCATGCAAAGATTTTACATGTATCACCTTGAGTAAAGCAGCAATGTAAAGCGATAAGAATGGCCATGCATTATAATCTTTAAGAAATCACATTTTTAAATGCATATGCAAAAATTCCTGGAAATGAAGTCTTTCATGGCAAGTTCAAGACTTCCTGGGAATTTCCTACATATGTGTTCAGAAATCATAATTATGACATGATGTGCATTCAAGTGATTTTGGTTGGACAATTTAATATTTCTCTGAATCTTTCACTTATACAAAACTGGATGATATTTTGCACTAATGCAACATAATGAAGACGGATAACACAGATAACTATGTCTCCTCATAAACCAATTAAATTATTATATATTTTTTTCATTACTATTCTTAATCAACAGTGCACAAAATATTTGCAAACGAATAATTTATAATTAAAATATTATTATCGTCAATAGCAATTTATTTCATGTCAATTTTTAATCGTTAAATTTTGGGCTTAAACTTTGTTTTTGTTTTTTGTCAAGAATTCCTCATTACAACCACTGAATGGTTATACACTTCTGTTTTTGAGCAGAAAAATATAAAAAATATATACAAATATTAATTCAAATTATTAATCCATATACTAGGCCTATCGATTATATTCTAACGCAGTGCAGACGCCAGTCATATGGTGCCAATATACAATGCTTCCACCTCCAAATTAAATTCATAGGCTTATTTAGATGTGTAGTAAACATTTGTTTTGTAAGTCAGGTCCTGTTGCATCACTTGGGCGGGATGAATACCAGTCCCTCATTGCTGATCAATCTGTTTTCACTTTAAACATTTAGTCTGCGAGCAGTGAGCCATGTAAAAGAAAAGAACAACTCTAGCGCATGAGATTGAGCTGATAGCTGCCGTACATCTTTTTCAGATCCATCCCAGAGATCAGATTCATTTGTATGAGGTACTTTCTTTAGCCTTTGTCTGGTTTTTATCACAAGATGTAATCTGAGTCACGATGAGAGAATTTTGCAAGTGTGTTGCAAATCACAAAAATACTACAAAAATGCTTTTTCTTTTATTTGTAGAAAAAAAATGAAGTTACACAGTCCAAAGCTAATCAACACCAGTATGAAAATAACTGGCTGCTACCTGTACAACCAAACAACTGTTGGACTAAACACATCCTCATTTTGTATTTCGATCAAAAGCATGCCAGGCTCTCGCAGACAGAATAAGCTCTTCCTATTGTTCATGAAATTCCTGACCCTTCATGATCCCTCTTGTTTGACGTGATCCAACCACACTGTTGGCTCTGTGAGCCCAGCTGTCAGGGGTCTGGCCACCGGTTTACACACCATAGACACGGCATAGACTTGATGCCAATTATTGTTTCAAAGAAAAAGATTGAAATGTATTTGTATCTTTATTAGTTTACACTATTAGATAAATTAAATATACTGTATGAAAATAATTGAAGACACAGTTTACCTAATTATTTGCATGCCCACAAAAGTATTTACAAACCTGTACATGGCAAAAAAAAAAAAAAAAAAAAAAAAAAAAAAAAATCATAAATAAATGAATGAATGTGTGATCATTAATCTAAATATCTTCTTTATGTTACACAGAAAAAAGTCAAACATGTTTGGATTGTCATGTGGGTGAGTAAATTATAACAAATTTCATTTTGGTGAAATATACCTTTAAATTCCCCTAGGCACTGGAGAGTAAGCATTTTTAAAGTGTTTATTTCCATATTAATAAGTATGTTTTTGCTTAAAATTTGCAGTGCAGTTAGCTAATTATTTACAAATATTGCACACCTTGGACAAACAATGTCAGTATTTTGAAAGTTCACATGATGAAAGTTATCATTCTTCTATCTTCTAAATATGTTCCAGAGAAGAAAAAAAAGAACAACACAAGTGTGAGTAAACAAGGACAAAATGTTTATTTTGGGGTGAACAATCACCAACTATTGTAATGAACTATTGTAGCATTTATCAAGTGTTCACGTCAGTATTTAGAGTTTTTAGAATATAGAATATTTCTTCATGTGAATATTTCCGTTTGTGCTTAAATTTTGCAGTGCAATAAGCAACTTACAATTAATTACCTGCTTCAAAGAGAAACATAGAAGATCTTTATTTGTTTACTCCATTATATATCTTTCAGATATGGTAATTATAGGCATAATTTACCTAAAAAAAAACAACAACAAAAAACAAAATGCATGCCATTAAAAGTCTTTGCAAACCTGTATGACTTTGAAAACACGTCGGTGTTTTTTGTCAACATAGTAAGTGTTTCATAATTGAATTTGAAAGATTGTTTTTAATTCGGGGTGAACTATCCCTTTAAATTTTTGTTAAGCATTCCTGATTTTATATAATATATATATTTCTTTCCATGTGCAAAATTCTGTTTATGCTTACAATTTACAGTTCAATTAGTAAATTAACATTCATTTCTTGCAAATATACCATGTGACAATTAGCAATCTGCTGTAATAACAGCTATTACTAACCGCAGGAAAAGCCCAGTTGGCATGAATGCAATGTGTCACAGTCAGAGATAAGTCTGGAGATCTCCCTTACTTACCGCAGACGAGGAGGAGATGGAGTGCAACAGGTTGGTTTAGGTCATTCACTCTGCATCCATCCATACATCAGTGTCGGCAACGTGTCTGATGTAAGGAACAAATCACTGCTCTGACAGGGCTATTTTAAATCAGACCACACTTAAGGCTGTGTAATCCTAACTTGGTAGGAAGAGTGCACTCAGACATAAAATGTTTCATAATCTTGTTTACGAGTACAACAGGTGGTTTTCCTAAGCAGGTTTCCAAGGACCGAATAAGTGTCTTGTATTTATGTGCCTGCAGCAAAAGTGATGTTCTTCTGATGCTTTTGATTTTTCTCCCTTGGCAACAAGGCTTTTGAAAACATGTTGATAAATGTCATGTCTTTGCAAACACTCATACATAATCTAATAACTGCTCATACGTTTTTTATAGTCTTTACATTCTGGGAATTGAGCTGCACATGACACATTTTATTAAACATGCTGCTTAGTCACTAAGGCAGATGTGCTTCCTATTTACTTCATAACGTGCTTTTCACACATTACTGTGTTTGTTATTTTTTGTTATGCTCCATTACTGTGTTTTATAATTATAATAATGATTATTATTATTTTTACATTACAGCTATAATAGGAAACAAATTTGTAAAAAGGAGAGCGGTTCAATTAGCCACATGTAATCTCACCAGTGGAGTAGGAAGGGGGTTGTGTCATGTTCTAAAATAAGACTGGAGGGTGGCCGGATTAAATTAGCGCAAGCTTGATAATGATAATGATGATGATGATGATGATGGCTCTTCGTGGTTGGGGCTGTGCACATAGAAGGCGATGGAGCTGCAGGACATCACATGATCTGTCCTTCTGAGTGACTCTGCAGTTCGAAAAACACAAGCTTTTAGACCATGGGACCAAATGGTCATGACAAAAGATTTATTTCTGTTTTCCTGAAGTACTTCTAGCGTTACTAGATCAGGATGAGGAGAGAGACATGACAACAGTGTTTATTCTGCTGTTTTGGAGATGCTGTCAAACACTTACTGTTGCTCTGGTTAAACCAAAGCATAAATACTTGAACTGAAACAGACACACTTCTAGTAAAAAACGTGAAGCATCCCTTACAAAAATGAACCATGGTTTTACTAAAACAACAACCTTGCTTATAGTTAAACCGTTAATTAACCATGGTTTTGCTACACTAACCATTGTTTAACCGCCAATATAAATGGCAATAAATATGCCAAAAAAACAGGGTTACCATACTTTTAATTTACATAAGGGAACGGCCCCTACTATACAGGACATTCTTAACATGTATTACATTAATGCATTTGGCAGAAACTTTTATCCAAATGAACTTATATTGCTTTCAAAGTGTAGCATAATTTTTTTAAATATATAAAATTCACGGATTCCCTAAGGAATTTTTGCTAAATGCATCTGAGTTCAAGTACTTGAAAAGCACAAGACTCGAGAAAAAAACAAACGAAGCAAAAAAACAAAAAAAAACAAAACAAATTCAAAACAACATTGCCTGTTGTTAAGGATAAAAAACAAAACTGATTTTATTGTATGGACGTGAAAAAAAAAGTTATTATCTTTTTTTGTTTTCCAATGAACAAAAAAATCTTACAGATTTGAAACAACATGAAGGTGAGTAATTCATTTTCATTTTATGGAGAACTATTATTATTATTATTATTATTATTAAGAAATGTATTATTAAATGAATGTTTTTACTGTATGTTTACCACGAAAAACGTTCCTGGAAGAGTTACCGTACAATCACTGTTAATATTATTTAGTTCTAATAACTGGTAATTTGTTCTTAATTTGAAAAATATTGACCCCATAGTAAGCTGTTTTACCTCAAAATAAGTGGTGATTTTTTAATAAAGAGCACAGGTAAAATTGTGCTATTCAAGTCCCCATTCAGCCCTGTCTAGTGGTTGGAACTATGATCAAGATTAATATACACCGATGAGTTAAAAGCAAAGATGATTTCCACTGTCCTGATAAAAAACAGATGACAGCTCTCAAGGTGATGGGGTAAAAAAAACAGACCAATGAGTACCAGCTGACTGATATGAAAAAGAAAAAGAAAAAAACACCCTGGATGTGCGTTCAAGTTTAGAATTTCACAATCTCCAGTATCTTTATCAGACTATAAAGATATGTGGGATTAACTCTTGAGCTATAATATTGCAGCTGCCCAGCGCTGACTAAATTCTCCCAGATCTATTTCAGTCAGGAGTATTAGTGGGACAGATGAATGGAAAAATACAACTTCATCGCCTCTTCACCAACAATACCCTGTGACTCAGGAGATGGGAGAGATGACTCAGTGAGATCAGAAGATGTATGGACAGATAAACGGCATTTCAGGTCATGTCAAGTCTTCGTTCCAGCCCGCAGGTCAGTGGACATCGAGAGCCATCACAACTGTTCTCTTGAACTACTGAAAGAATGTAGTGGCAGCCACAAAAAGTCTCAAAATGAAATTATAATCAGACATGCCTTGTTTTTCATGGAACATTTTGACCTAAAACACTTCCCATCCCTTGAATAACACTGACTTGAAAAATACCAATCAAAATCATTTCTGCATCATGGATTCATAATCTATCCCACATCTAAATGTTGCTGTTTATAAATGTAAGCGACTTCCAGAGAACCAGCTGCTAAAGGCCTGAACTCTGCTTCACCCTGCGTGATTGTCCTGTCAAGGTCATGTCTGTATGCGCCAGGTCTATCTCCTGTCCATCAGGGCTAATTCTGTCCGACACAGGAGAGGAAACATGAGGATGTTTGTCTACAAACATGCCCTGTCCTGCTGAAATACTACAGGCTGTTTTAGTGGGACAGACTTGAACTTTATAACCAACTAGGGATAACTGTATACAGTCTATCTAGCCATCAATCTTGTTATAGAATACGGAGTTGAAAAAGTCTCAATGGAAACCAAACCCCCACTAAAAAAGAAAACCTTTAAGATTGAGATTTAAGATAAAAAAGGCTAAAAATTCTCACTTTGTTTCTTGCAATGCTGAGAGAGAAAAAAGAAGTGTAAGATATAATCTCAGAACTTTTACTTTTCTTCAATTCTGAGTTTACGTCCACAATTCTGATCTTTGTTCTCTGAATTCTGAGAATAAAAAATAAAAAGGTCATTGTGTCAATGTGGACATTGTGTTGAGACTTTTATGTCACATGTTATGTCATTATGTTATCTATCTATTTATCTATCAGTCTGTCGGTCGGTCGGTCTGTCTGTCTATCTATCTGTCTGTCTGTATGTCTGTCGGTCTGTCTGTCTTTCATTGTATAAAAAGTATTATATATCGTATGTATGGATTTTAAACACACCATTTTCCCATTAAATTAACATTCTAGACCGTAATGTCTTTCAAGGTTTCTTTGAATCTGATTGAAGGGAACACCGTGAAATTCCACAGACATATCCATTTAAGGTGCAAAAATGTTCTCAATGTCCTCTTTTATGAGGCTGTCATGTACTGTCAAGTGTAAAAATTATCCAGGTATCATCTGCTTTTATAACTGATATATATATAGCTATAAGGTTTTTAGCCAGAGCTAAATATTTGGTCTTTATCCGTTTAACAGGATGCTGTAAAACAGAGCAGAGCGGAACATGAAATGAAAAGTGTGGGCAGCAGTGCATTTGACCTTTATAATGGAAGCTTTAAAATGAAATGGATGGTTTTGGGGGCATATATGTAAAACTGGGTATCATTCTCTTTTGGAACTGGTTATGTTTTTACAAGTTCTACCAGAAAGACTCGGGAGATAGAAGAATGTACGAAGCATACATTTATTGACAGCTCAGCGAGCACAATTATAAATTTCTTTGGCGGAAGGCCCCGTCCATGGTTCGTAATCCGAGGGTAGCGAATCTGCATTTCCTGCCTGAAGACGAAGGCAGGGGCGCAGCAGACCCCCCCTGGAAGGTAAGGACAGGACCATCCTGGTGGTGGTGGGGAGGGTGGAGGTTGTTGTCGCGTCGGCATCTGCGAACTCAAACATGTGTAAGTACGATCTTTTATACAGGAGTATAAAGACATGATTGGATAATGATGAAGGTAATTAGTGACGAACTGATTGAGTCTTCCTGGCAGAACTTAGGCTAAAGCTTCCATTTCTTTATGGAGCATTTTGGTACCATACCTTAAATTCAACACTTTCCGCCCAACACTTCCAATGACCAGCAAACTTCTGGAGGAAAAACTATTATATTAATCCATTTTCGTGTGACATTTTGCAAGTACCACTAAAATCCATTTTGAAGGACACAATTTGAAGCCTGGGGCTTCATCCACCTAGCAGATGTTAGAAACTTTATGGAATTGATGTTGCGTCATCAAATGCTGCAGGGCTATAGGGCTGTACCTACTATTCTGTGAAAGTTTGAGTAATTAGGTCATCTCATGAATATTTGCATGGTTGAATCATATGCTATTCAGCCCAGTTATAGGCAACATTCCCTTATACAGGTGTATTAAATGTTACATTATTCATCTCAACAGCTGTTTTTCATTCTATCAATATTCAGAGAAAATATGTTGCACCCATATCACAGGTTGTGGCAAAATATACAAATTTACAAAAAAATATAGCATAGAAGCGAGCTTGCTGACATGCCATTAAGGCCATAGAGAGAAAAACCAAAGCAGACGGTGTTAAAAGAAGGGTTTCTGAGAAAGGTGCTAAAAATGACACACTTCTACCTACATCAGAAAAAAAGAAAGAAATTGTTTTAGAATTCCAATTTAGAATGTTTTAGATTTCAAAATGTTATTTTTGGTTTAACTGAGAAACAGTTTTACATATTAATTTCAATTATCTAGTCTCTCTCTCTCTCTGTGTGTGTGTGTGTTACGTTTTTTGACAAATTGAGATATTTGATATTAACATGTCCATTATTTGACATTATTAATTGTTTGATATTACTTAATATGATTAATGTTAATTGTTAGAAGCAGAAATGCAAAAATCTCACAAATTACCTTTTGGTTATTGACTGTTTGTTGAAATATCAGCTCAAAAAGCACTGATTGTTCAGATCCATAATGATACTGTTCGTATAATCATTTCATGCCCTGTCATTTATTGCTTACTTTTTATAACCTGAAACTGCACTACAGGTTTCAGCTATTTTTTTTTTTTTTTTTTTCAAGGATGCTTCTGCAGAGCGGGAGATTGTGTGAAACCGGAATAGTGTGCTCAACAAACAAACGCAACAGCATAAGGATCACAGGCTTACAGCAGAGCTTGCGGTTTCTGATAGAGTAATTTCCCACACGGTGGCTTGTTAGAAAGCTTTTTCCGGTGATAGTTTGTTACATGGATTGTTCTGTGTTGCCTGCACAGGGGCCTGTTGAGTTCAGCATTGTTTACCCTCCCTTTAGATCACAGCTGGGCATAAAATCTTAAAAGAAATCACCTGTTTGTGGACTGATAGACACAGATCCACTTCTAGATAAATCAAACCTTAAAATCATTAACCTTTTCATGGTTGTTGGTTAGATTCCTTAAAAAAAAAAAAAAAAAGATTAAACGGGTCATATCTTGAATAAAAACATTTTCCTTGATATTCTTGAGATACAAAGGTTCATTCTGCCATGAAAACATACTGGAGGGAAACTGTGCCAACGTATAACACTGTTTACTTGCACATGCTCTCTAAAGAAGTTATCCAAATCATGTAATGTAACAAAATTAGTGCTGAACACAAATAGCTAGCAATCCTTGTTCTTGCAGGCCTATTCTGAGCGCTGAGTTGTGGAGGATGCAGCGGAACATACTTTAAGCAGTATACTTTAGTACCATAGCAGCGATACTTTAATGCTGCTATGATTGCTAGAAAATGTACGGGATCTATAGGCTAATGAATATTACTATAAATTATGATAGTATAATAATTTGTTTTTTTTTATTTGCATTTGCATCATATTTGCTATATTAAAAGCTGAAACAATGCAGAAAACACATGCAAACAGACAATTTTATATCAACACAATTATATTTTTAAATTAATATATGCATATATTCTAATTCAAATTATTATAAATTAATTATAAATTATGCTAAAATTTAATCTAAAATAATTAAAATACTTATTTCATACACAATGAGGATGTTTACTTGTTAAACAGCATAACAACTTAAGGGAAAATGTTTACTTGTTATTTTGTTGCAAAATCATGTTTTAAATATACTTGAGGTCGGGTATTGATGGTTAAATAATAAAAATGCATCAAATCTCATCATTAATAATTCATTATTTATCTTATTGGGTTGCTTTGATGCATACCTGTAATTGACATAAGAATCTGGAATTTTCAATCTAAAGAGAGGAGCTTAAACAGAAAACAACAATAAAAAAACCTTTGTTGCAGCATGTTCGACTAATACAAAAAATCTAAAAAAAACACGGGTGGAGATTTAAAAGTGGAGGGAAAAAAATTACCTACTAAGCAGTGTTACTCATGCATCTCGCCCAACAATGTGATCCCTTCAAACAGGAAGCCCGACTCAAAGCGCCTTTCCTGGTCACCGCGTTAAATTAATAATTCAATAAATAAATGGAATATTAAATAGTGTGAGCGGAAAAGGGCTGACACCCTATTCCTTATTTTCCCACCATTGTACAGTAACAGCTTGTCCCATACGATCTAGAGTCTACACTCAGTGTGAGATTTAGTCATTTTTCATATGCTCTTTAAACTTTCTTTCACATTAATACTACACCTTTTTAATTTGTCCTTCATTCAAATTAAATCTTCCAGCTTGGCATAATTCATTGCATCTACTGTACATAGAAAAATATTTGTACATTTGCAATATATTATTGGCTTCTGGTTTTACAAGTTAATATACAGCTGTTTTACAATTTAATACAAATCTAAATCTGTTATAATTTACTATAGAATTCAACATAAATCTAAATCTGTTTTACAATTTAATATTCAGTTTCAGTTAAATAACTATTTTCTGTGACCTTTTTTTAAAGTAATATGTAGAATATTTTTGTAAAATTACAGTCTGCCTGCATGATTTTCACAACTGAAATAAAAAAATAAAATAATGAAAAGCAGACATAAAAAAACTAATAATATAATAACACAATTAAATTACTGAAATTAAAATGAAAACAGAAAACATTAAAATAAAAACTAATTCGAATTATTAATAAGGATAACATTTCTGTCTTGCGTGTTTTTTTTGTTTGTTTACTTTTTGCTGGTTTGTTTGTTGTTGTGTAGGTAGTGTACTAGTCATGCATGTTTAAAACAGTTTTGAAATATTAAAGAGAAATAATGCAATGTCCAGTGCCAAGATTTAATACCAAGGACCAAGTTACAACATCTTAGTGGTCTTGTATTACGTAATTCATCTTTACCACTAATGCAGTCAAACAACAACAACACCAACAATAAAAAACTTAATATTATACAAAAAGTAATTCCTGGCCAGAAACCTCAAAAAAGACATGATTTTTTTTTTTTTTCACATTGTCCTTCTTTCGCATCATTCTTCCTGTCCCTATCTACATCATCAGACAATCTGCTAATGAACAGAGCTGATGAGATGACACACACACACACACACACACTGGGACATTATACAGACTTCTATTGGTTATATATTCAGATAGTTATATACTTTTTGACCAAATTCCTCCCCTACCCTAACCCTCAAAGAAAACTTTCTGCATTTTTACAATAAAAAAAAAAAAAAAAAAAAAAAAAAAAAACCTTTGTTATCTTTATTTTTTATATCAGTTTTACAAATGGGACGTCCCCAAATGGAGGTTTTTGGCGATTTGGTCAGGTTTTGCTCACTTCTGTGTACAAATTTCTCCCCACAATATGGTTAAGTAGGTAACACACACACACACACACACACTTAGTTCCTTCCTTTTCCATTTCTCCAAAAATCCAGGCTACCTCAGCTGACATTATATGTCAGTCAAAGCCTGTGTATAAAGATATTTTCCATGGCACCAATCTGAATCTAGTTTCTCCATCATTTTTCTTAAACACAAATCTTGCTCTGGATGTGCAGAGCACGACTGTCATCCCTATTTGGTATTACTAAAGATCTCATTTCTTTTCCCTGACAAACTGGTATTTCTCATCTTGACATGATGGTGGTGGGTTATACAGAGATCTAGTGCGAGAGGTGTGATGAGTCCTTTAAAGTTAGTAGCACTAATGAAAACAGAAATGACGCATTGATGGAAATCATTTTTAAAGCATTAAAAGCTCTAGATGTCAACCCCAGTAGTTCAGTGACAGTTGCCCAGCAGGTTTTTTTTTTTTTTTCAGTTGTTTGCTTTTCACTTAACATTATCTGTAATCTGTTCTGTTCACTTTAGCTTATTATATAAAGGTGCTTAAAAGGTTCTTCACTGCAATGTAAGAACCATTTTAGGTTCCACAAAGAACCACTCAGTTAAAGGTTCTAACCTTTTTGTATTCTGAAGAACCTTCTTTCGCCACAAAGAACCTTTTGTGAAACCAAAGGATTCTTTAGATGTTAAATGTTCTTTATGGAACCTTTTGGACAAAAAGGTTCTTCTATGGCATCGTGAAGCACCTTTATTTTATAGCATTTATACAGGTGTTGCAAAGAGCTGCTTTGAGTTAAAAGGAATGAATTTAGTGAATTGTTCTGCATGATATTAGCCTCAGCTCTATATCTCACAGAAACAAGCAATTTGACCTCTGAAGACATTTTTGATGAACAGTAGAGTGTCTCCTGAATTCATGAAAAGACATGGATTCGTTGAGTTGGCAAATAAAATTCTTCAGCTATGAGCACTTTTAGTCCTACACTTTTATGACATAACTCTCTTAAAAGACGCTTTTCACTGTCTAATTTATTTTAATTATTTACGAATAATATCCATCAGTGATGCATTTCAGATGATGTTTGGCATTTTATAACATTCTGTGGTGGAAATTACATTTGAATCTTTTGTCTTGCTAAGTAAAATTTCATAGTTTGTATTTGATGTATCCAAAATATACTATTTAAAAATATTTTCATACCTTTATGTATTAGGTGCTAAATGGCTGGTTAAAAATTATTGAAATCATTTTCAGACATGAAATGATGATACAATTTATTATTATTTTTATTATTTTTATTGTAAGATTGAAAATCTGGGACTGTGACAAGGTAAAACAGTGCAATTTAACTAAAGGCATTTTATTTATTCACATATATTTTAAGGCATAGTAAAAAGTTTACAAGACAAGCTGTAATTTTATTATCATTATATATATATATATAATATATATATATATATATATATATATATATATATATATATATATATAATTTTTTTTTTTTTTTTTAAATCAACATCTGGGACATAAGATTGCCTTAAATTGAAGAAACATCCATAAATAAAAAAATGTGTATTTTTTTTTTTTTTTGGTGAAGAGCTGAGGATGTCTAAAAATATATATTATTATAGCAGTTTTGGTTGTCTGTATAACATTTGAACTGTATATCTGTGTTTTATGTATTATGGTTATTCTTTTTATTTTTTATTTTTTTATTAAGAACAAAAAAAACCAGTACCAATCCATGTTAGTTGAAGAACACAGTGACTTTTGACCATTTAATCTCGTTTTATTGAAAAAAATGAAATAAAATAGAATGTACAATAATAATTACAATAATAATTATTATAACAGAAACATCAATAACATTAATCATAATAGAAAAATCTGTACATTCCATTGTTTTCTTTCAGTACAATAGGGAAGACTGATACAAAAAAAAAAAAAAAAACGACTGCATAAAGTATGGGGATATTTACAACAAAGAGAAAGAAACGCTGCCTATAGACTCACAGTCATTAAAAGGAGCATTTACTTTAAACAAGCTAACAGTAGCCCGGTGAGAACCAGGTGCACTGCATATTTGGCTGTTTATCAAGTGTCTCTTGAAAACTGACATGCCAACAAAAAAAAAAAAAAAAACATTGGATGAAACAGCACTGATAGCAATTTATACTCTTTTGTATGTTTAACACAGCTGCATAATGTACAGTATTTTCTAAATAAATATGCCCTAATTTTATTGTCTCCTTTTATAGAGCTTTCCGGAGAACATGCTCTAGTGGCTGTTTTGGGTTACTTCAGGTATTTAAGAAAAAGCAAGGGTGAGAGGAGACAAGGTATATACATCACAATCAAACATCTCAAACAAAGGAGCACATTTCGTGTGCAAGTGCGGATCTGAGCTCAGATTCTGTGTTCTGATTGTCATTGGATCACAGTACCATGATCGCAGTCTAATTGCCTAGTCCTACATACCCAGTCCTTGGTACACCTGCCAAACAAGTCATTGGGGTTGTATTGCAGTTTGTCAGGCAAGACAAGAGGTTAGAGTTGATTGAGAAATAATGAATTATTAAAGAGGTTTACAGTCAGAAGGGAGAGTGGATTTTGTTGTCTGTCCCATTTCTTTCTAATAAAACCCAAACCGTTCAACCATTATTCACCCACACAATGTGTAAATGAAACTATATGTAATCAATGCAAATAGAACCTTCAATCTAAAGGTTTTCTATGCAAGATTTTCCAACCCAAACACTCATGTAGCATTAAACTACAGTAACACTGAAGTTATGGGATCGAAAGGAGGGTTTGAAAATAAGGTAGGCTAACCTGTAGCTCTTATTTCCAATGGGTTTTGTTATTCATAGTCTTTGTCTTATACACATTTGGCTTTGAATAAGAAAATATTCAATAAAAATAAACCATACATGTGCGTAAGCAAACAAAAAATAATAATTTTTTCACTTACAAATATATATACTTTTTACTCCACATCATTACTTGTCCTATTGTCCTACATCTAATAAAAGAATTTGATGCATTCTTTATGAAAGATCATTTTGAATACTCTTTGGTTTAAGTCTAAAACTCTATAATATGCAACATAGCAGCACTTGTAGAAAGACATTCATTAACATGTTCACTCTTTTTGTCCGTGCGGACATGATGACTGTGATTCTCATTCTGATACTGATCTAAAGACCCTGTCCAATATATATTGCATATATATATATCGCAATAAACAGGCATGTTCCTGTGCATTTCTCCCTTCAGATAACCTGAAATGTACTGTTGAGGGCTTACAACTTAATGTTTTTTGCTTTTTTAAAGAGCAAACACGTAGTTGTCTGTTTTCCCAAATAGAGGTCACCCACCTTAGCCCCCTGAAAGATTGTTCCATAAATACCCAAAAGGCCAGTGGACTTAAATAGAAAGGAAAACGGTAGACGGTAACTAGACAGTACGAACAGGACTTTTTAAATGATACTTAAGACATTGACTAACACTCCTGGCTGTTTTTTCTTTTTTTTTTTTTTTTGTATGATGTTATTTCTAGTAACTGTTATTATTTAATTTTGTTAATATTAAGCTTTTATTTTTCGTAGCTATTCAAAACGCCTAATTCAATTGACAGAATTTTCCATATTGATATTACCTTGAAAACATTGGTCTGGACTCGAATCATTCTTACATCGTTGGACACTGCACATGGACACATGCCTGCTCATTTTCAAGTTTTGCCAACCAGTTACTGTACATGCTCTTGGCTTAACGTCATTCAGAAGCAATGGTCTAAAAAGGTAGTGTAACCTAATTGGGGAACTCTCTCTTCTCCTCCCTTAATGTGCATTCTTCATTAGCTGTGCAGTGCCTCTATGCTGTGTTTTATTTAACCATGCATATTCGTAAGAACACTCTTGTACAATTTCTGTTGATTCCTCCTCGTAACTGTACCGTTAGCTTGAGTCTGCCTTGCCGAGGGGCTCAGTTCAGCGCAGTGTGCCTGTATGAAGAGTTGTCTGTAAAACCTTTTCGCTAGTTCTGCACAGTCATATTTCAGATTCCCGCCGTAGAGGCCGCGGTTCTAAGGGAATGGTGGCCTGGCTATGATCTGAGTCTGAGCTAGTGTCTGTGTTTGTCCCACCAGGGCCCAGGATGTCCCCGTTCCCTTCCTCTTTCTCCTCTTTGTTTGAAAGGGCCACCTCGTTCTCATAGCAAAAAGAATTTGAGTTGGACAGGATATATTTTTTCTCAGCAAGTTCCCTTGCGCTGCACAGCGGGGTACTGGGCACTTCGTAGGTCTTGTGAAAGCGAGAGTAGTCTACTTTGTAATAGTTTTTCTCCTCGAAGAGGACGGGCTCAAATCGGTGTCCCCAAAGGATCTCACTGGCCACGTAGGAGCTGCGGCACTGGGTGGTCATGGCTGTGGCCTCCACCATGCCCTCCAGGATAACTACGATTTCAAAGTCAGAGTTCTCCATTTCCTGTTTGCTCATGTCATAGAAAGGGCTCTCCTCGTCGATCTCATGGACGATGGTGATCGGTGACACCAAGAAGATGCGGTCAATGCCACTGTCAAAGCCCACGTCGATGTCCATCTGGTCTAGAGGGATAAACTCTCCCTCAGCTGTGGTGCGAGATCTAAGGAGCTGAGCTCGAACGTGAGCCTCTACCAGGTGGCTTTTGCGCAAGTTGCCCACCCTCCACATCAGACACAGTTTATTGTCTCTCATGGCCACTGTAGCATTGTGGCTGAACACCAGGGTCTCGTTCCGCTTCTTGGGCTTTGCCATCTTAGCCATGACAGCACCGATGATGAAGGCATCAATGATGCACCCCACTATGCTCTGAAATACAACCATGAACACAGCGATGGGGCACTCGTCTGTTACATATCGATAACCGTAGCCGATAGTGGTCTGTGTCTCAATAGAGAAGAGAAAGGCAGCTGTAAATGTGCTGACGTTGGAGACACACTTGGGACCGTCGTTCTCCAGGTCTCCGTGGAATATTGCAACCAACCAGAAGATACATCCAAAAAACAGCCACGACAGCAGGAAGGCCAAGCAGAAGATAAAGAACATCCATCGCCAGCGAATGTCCACGCACGTGGTGAAGATGTCGGCCAGGTAGCGCTGGCTTTTCTCGCTGACGTTGATGAAATGCACATTGCAGTGTCCGTCTTTCTTGACAAACCTGCTCTGGGTCTGGTGACGGGTGTGAACCTTGCCCTTCCCATTACCATACCCATTTGGCACCGCAGCAGTGGCCAACTTCATACCGTCCTCCTCTGATGACACGATGCTGTAGCGGTTGGCCCGCACACTTCCCATCACCTCAATCTGGGAGGTCTGTGCTGTTTCTGCTTTGGAAAACAGTCTAAGTTTCTGGAAAAAGCGTTGGAGAAACAGTTTTGAAACACTCACGGGGACCAACACAAGCAGGAAATGGGGTTGTTCAGAGCAGGACGCAGGAGGCGTCTCTTTGCTCCCGTTGGACCTTTGATTGATAGAAAGGGCCAAGGATAGGGTGATCACTCGGTTCTCATCTGCTCTGGTGATATCATCGATCAAACGTCCTGTAAGAAACAAGAAACGAGATCATGTTAAGGTTAACATTAACTGGCAAAGACTGTAGACGCAACATTCTCTGAACATTAACTGAACTGAAATTTTGGATCTAACACACATGCCTCTGAGACCAAACATGATGCACATAATTCTCACACATTCTCATGCAAGTCTCAGCTTGTACTGATAAATTTGTACACTGATTAAATCATAATGTTAACATTTCCATCTGAATTTAGGATCACATGAAATAATACTAACTTTGATGCAAGGTATGTGCTTAATCAAAAACTCATACTTTGAAACTTAAGAGGACCCAGACCATTCCTTTCAGATTGAGAAAAAAACAGCAGCGTTAGCCAACAAGACTTCACTCAAAATGGACTTATCATCAGTGAGGCTGTGAAATGAGGCTGTGAAGTAACAACTGAACGTTTCGTGTCTGCTTGTGCGATTTTTTCATCGTATTTTTTATTATTGATCATCACTACTATTGTCCAGATGTTGAAAGAGATAATTCTTAATTTGCCTTAATTTTCTTGTGCAACATCAAAGGTTTTTATATCATGTCATAATTTCAGTCTCAGTTATCACGTGCATCAACACCTTTGCCAATTTAATTCAATCGAATAATATTTTTTGTCATTTTCTTAAATACAATGACATTTTACCAGGTAGTGCACCACATCACTTGATAATGCCAGGTCAAAGCCATGTCTGTTTATGTGATCTCTCATATAGTGTTGCCCAGAAGACCATTAATAATACCGTTTTCACATATTGTGCTAATCAGGGTAAGGGTGAATGGAAAATTGTTTCGCTCTGTCACGTATGTTCAGTCACGTATGTCTCTTACCAATGCCCTCATTTAAATTGCCAAAAACTCATCTATAATCAAGACTGGTGTCCTGAAAGCTCTGCTTTAAACCTTTATTACACCTTCCATATATTTCACATGTTATCTATTTTTAGTGTACTGAACAATAATAAAATGCTTTTAAAGAGTGTCTTACAGGATATTCACAAATCATCACAAAAAGGTCATTGCAGGTATTCTAGGTAAAAAGCTGAAACAGCCGATCCTTTCCATGAAAAACTGCGCTATAAAATAAGACCTGTTCCCTAAAGGATTTTTGACATTTTAAGAGTCACACAGGAAAAACTAATTTAGTCAGTGGAGAAAGGCATGCATTCTGATCAAATCTTTTCTTGTGCCCAACCTCTTCAAATACTGTCTCAGAGTACATAACATATACAGAACTATTGCTTAAATATCAGCAAAGGTAAAAACAAGCTAAGACTGGTTTGCAGTAGGGTGCAGAGCAGGGACTGAGACGAGGCTTGTTGACTTGAGAGCTTGTCCTCTGGGACCTCATCTTCTCTCTCAGCAGTATAATGACAGCCCTGTGACAATTCCCTGGGGAGGGCTAAAACACTACTCATTAAAGCTATTCTGTCCTCAATGTTCTTAGCAACCATAACTGAAAAGAAATGTCTCATTTTATCTTATTTAGCAGATGCATGGAATGCAAAAGGATTTGAGAGAGGGAAAAGACAGTAAGCGACGAAGAGAGAACATGAGAAAATAGTATATTTGTATTGAAACAGAAATGACTTTATTTTTTACTAGTAAGGATATTTCTGCCGTCTACAGCAAACGTAAGCTGTTCATTTCTTTTGGTTTTACAAATACATGTTTTTCACATGTGGCCCCACATACATTAAGATAAAGAGCAGGTTGATAGATGCCATTATTTCTTACATGAAACATAATATAACAGTGTTTATATCTAAAGGTGTTTATTTTGATGGCGTGGACCAGTGAGGACCAATGGAAAATGTTACACAAAAGTCTACATTCTTTTGAGTGTTCTAAGTTGGATTAATATTCCTAAAATATGGTTGCATATTTTAGGGAAATTACTTTTACCCTTTTATCACTGTTAACAGTTTAAACTGTGGCATGCATAGACCTGACAGTAGCTGCCAATCGAAAGTCTCAGAGTGTTTAAGGCAGAAAAGCGGATCTGTGTCTGTCAGCCGCCTGACAACTGCTGAGCACAACTGTGCTCCAAATATATTAGACAAATGCATACTTAGCAACATAGAGTTAAATAGAATAGACTACGAAGAACAATAATAGGCTATATAATATTTAACATCATGTGTTACATGCACATACATATGCAGTAAAACATGTTCCTTTTATAAGGCAAATCTGTCAGGCAGAAGTCAACAGGTGTGGAGGGAAAAGACATTTTTTCTTCAGTTTCCTTCTTTTGAATAACTACTTAATACATGTATAAAGTAATAAGAAACTCAGGATGTGGTGTCACCTTGTGTATTTATCATCAGAGAAAATCAAAATCGATAAATAGATTTTAATATCTTGTTACCATTCCATTAAAAAAAATCATGTGAAATCTCTTTTAGTGCTTCCCTTAGCAATAATATTAAATTCAGCTCAAACTAAGACTGTTCGATTACGTGATATGCTTCCCAGGGATTTTGTTGTTGTTATTTTTATTTTTTACTGACATAATGTGTCTCCAATAGACTTTCACTCAACAGTGTTCTCAAACTACGCGACTGTCTGCTATCAAAAGTCAAATGAGCCACAACATTCTTAATGAAATCAAATTAAAACGTATAGCACAAAACACTTAATATTGTCAGACAGTCCGGGTTTATTTACAATTGCATAAAATATCTCAGCAAATATATTTGCGACCTTACCTAGTCATTTGTAAATGAACACGAAACAGTTTTCATATATAAAAATATCCCACGAATGGTTTTAATATCCACACTGTCTTCTCATTGATCTGATTATCTCCGCGCAACGTATTAACAGTTTTTTAAATGAAGCATAAGAACATAAATGTCCACGTTTCTCCTCTTGTTTGCGGCGTTCGGTAACTCATGTGCTGTTCCTTCTAGGCTTCAAACCCATTTAAACAGCACGCAACAGCTGGCCACGCCCACTCTCTTAAAACCGGCCAATCCGATGATTCACGCGCGGCTAAAACAATCAGACTGGAGAGAGCAAGTGAACACGGAACCACAGCGCCTTGCGAATTAAGGCTTGAATCCCCCCGATGGAAGCCAAAACAAAAGCTTGTGGGAGTCTAAAAAGTATTTATTCTTTCATAAGTGTGCATATGTGTCAGCAGAGTTTTCAAACAACATTTCAGCGACCACCACAGTTACAGTGGACTAAACAGACGCTGACAAACACAAACCGCGTTCGCCTGAGGAGGTAACCATAGCAGCAGTACGATTTTTCTCAATGTCTGGCATTATTTCGACAAAACATACGGTCTTTATTTGTTTACAAGTCATAAATATAATCGAAAGGTGACTTCGCCCAAATCTCGCCCGGTTTCGCTGTGAAAATTATTAACTGAAAAGTCAAGTAAGTTACACTGTAACACACATGTAATCCCCACACTGACCTCAGATATTGAATTATGAGATATTATGAGACCAAAGGCAATGTGGACATCGTTTATCAGGCTTCAGATTTAAATAATACACTTCTTTATAAAGATATTTCGTTTCATTAAACAAATCCTGTGTAAACTAAATTAACACGAAATACTATTGCAGCCTTTAGTCAAGGTTATGCCATTGACAGAAAACAGTTTAGTCATAACCGTCTCCAAATGTGCTCTTCTGGGTTTTGCCATTATGAAATATGATCAACAAATAACTTAGTATAGGATCCAATGTATGCATTTCCACAGCACTTCTCCGAAATTATCTAGGCTTTGTCTTCCAGCATCTGTGTGTTGTATTGTTGGGAATCAGTAATTCAGGACCATTGTGAAATAAAGTAATGATCATTTATTGTTCAGTCAGAGGAATGTTTCTCCATCTCTTTATAAGTGGTCCAATGAAAACCCAGCAGCAAGTGTTCCACAGTCCTTTGCCCTTCCCGGCTGCTGCGTGTCACACACTGCTTACTTATCATAACTAATGAGCCATGTTCAACTTTTATTTGTGAAGCTGTTGCAAAGTGCTTATTTTAGTTACTTTCTTCTTCAAGTCTATAAATAACTTTTTATACAGACTATTTATAGGCGAAACATGGTGCATGAGCTGTCCGGCCTCTGTTTACATTTCAGCCTAATTTGAGGCGATGCTTGGACAGAACTGCATCCAACCACAAGGTGGAGGCCTGGAGACTTCACTTTCCGAGGAACATGTCCTGAAACCCTGCAATTTTATTCACTGTAGCAGACATATGTTTTTTGTTAATATATTCGAGACCATACATGCCACTGTTTTAAGTCCCAGTCTGTTTTGAAAAGGACATCCTGGACTTTTTTTTTTTTTCATGCCAAATTATTGGAAGTGGTCAATGTGATATCATCAGTGTATAGTTGAACAATTATAAAATGTGACACTATATAACAATAATCAAATAATATTATATAAGGCTTCAATAAAAATCTTTTTTATATGAATAATCTGTTTATTATAATATACTATACATGTATACATTTTAACATTTATATTAAAAGTATTTCAGAATTGCGTGGTTGTAGGAGGGGAGGTCTTTCAACAGTCATACATTGCACAATGGAATCTAAATACTCATTTATCATTTATGTGATTGTCCTCATGGGAATTGGATGCAGGCTGTGTAAATATGAACCCTTCTCACAAGACTGTGATGACGCATTTCAATGGTCATCAGCATCGTAAATCCTCCAGAGTTTTTTGTATTTTCATTTTTTTTAATGAATACATTTATAACATTATGCTTTGTAGTATTACATTTTGAATCAAATTACAAAAACAAAACAAATAAAAAAAGGTTAATGCTAATGTAATCGTTTTTCTAATACAGCATCTATGGGAGTGATGGACAATTTTAGATCGTTCTCTCTAGTGACTGCTGTTATCAGTCTTTTATTTCTTTCCCTTTTTTGAAAGTCATGAAAACACTATCATGGAGTTTTTCTTTTGCAATTTGCAAAAATGGGAATGCAAAAATATTCTTGTGGTAGTCTCCCATTCACTGCTATAGACATTTACCCAACTATGACAACTTCTGCTGCTGAGAAACCCAGAAATGTGAAAAAAGTTCCATTGAAGATTGCTACTAGGGCTCTGTTTCCAAAAGATTTTATTAGTTGTTTGGATGAAAAGGTTAACCACTTTGCAAAATAAGGTGGAACAGTGTTCTGCACTTACTCAGCTAGTGCTTAAGAGACACACTGACTGACCACAGTTTGTTCCGGGTAATGTCACTGTCATGATAATTGACCCATTGCCTCTTATGTAAGTTGAAGGTTTGGGTTCATAATTTAATCGAGGAAGTCCTTTTTTACATCTCTTGACATCAAAGAACCTTCAAGGTCATAGAAGACGAGTCTGTAATGTCCATCCATGTTTTTTCTATGTCTGTGATAAAATGATATTGAGTTTGTGCAAGGCTGCTGAGTGCCACATAGAATATATACAACATAAGTAAGATGCTAATTAAACACAACTTTTATATTATTTCTAATATAGTGCTCTAATTGGATTATAATCAAACCAAAGGGACTACAGGGCTTTAATGAGATTTTCCAGAACTAGTCCAGGATACTATATTAGAAAGGCTTTTTAAGATCTTCTTGCTAACTGACAGCACATCTTAATGTCTAAATCTAACTATAAGTGCATTATTTCTTACAATAGTGATGCCCTATGATGAGGAAGCCCTATTTCAAAGTGCTATAGCAGAGTCATGATGTATCAAGGCCACTGTTATAGCTCGTGTTCTTGGACAGCACTGCTGGTGGATGCTTTTTCTACCTCAAGACTATTCCCATTAACCGATTCCACAGCTGCTGTTGGAGAACTTATGTGGAGCGGTTTTGTGTTTTGGCTGTTGAGAGGACTTCTTTAGGTCATACTCCTCTGCACTTAATTCTGGGACCAGGACTTTAACTGTGTGGTTGAACAGGGCGTAGTCCACTCTGTAGTTCCTGTGGGTGACCCTGATCATCTCCTGAAAGTGCTGGCCCCCACAGAATCTCACTTGGAGTGTAGGATGTGCGTGTCTTGTGAAGGATGCCTGTGCAGTCGTCTGTATAGGTGAAAGAGACCACCAGCTCAAAGTTCTCTTTCCTTAGGTTCCTTACAGCTCACCTTATTAGAGGACTGCCAGGGGTGATTTTATGAACTATAGTCGTTGGGGTGGCCAGGATGATGTTCTTCTCTTCAATGTTGAGGTCTTTGTATGTAACGTTTAACTTTCCTGTACTGTGTGCCAGGTGGCGTACCAGCTGTGCATGACCATTCCTTCTACCATGTGGTTCCCTTCGAAGTCCCCAACCCGCCATGACAGACATAGGTGGTCTTTCACGCAAGCTGATCACAGCACAATTGCTGAATCCAACTGTTTGGGCTCTCTTACGGGCAGATGCCATCTTTGCGACTGCGATGCCCGATGACAATAGTGTCAATGATAGACACTGATGACATCTTGGATGGTTACTACAATAATGGCAATCATGCAGTTCTCAGACATCCCCCGAAAGCCATAACCAATGGTGGTCTGGGTCTCTAATGAGAATAGGAAAGCAGCTGTAAAACTTCGAACCTCATAAACACATGGCTCATTGGTGGGGTCTTTCATATCTCCGTGGGTCAAAGCAATGATCCAGAACAAAATTCCAAAAAAGAGCCATGATAAAATGTAGGAGAAGGCAAATGTCAAGAACATGACTCTCCAGCGGATCTCCACCAGGGTGGTGAAGATGTCAGTGACCCAGAGAAGCCACTGCTCTGGAACGTGGTGCACAACCATTTTACAGCTCCCATCTTTTTTCACATATCGTTTCTTCTTGGAGTAGTAGTTGTCATCCGTAAGCACACAAGGAATTTCGTCACTGCACTTCACTTCGCAATACTGTACCGTGCCCGAGTTCATGCTGCCTCTGTCTATAGAAGAGAGAATGCATAGTTAGATTCACAGTTCCAGTGTACCTGTAATACTGAACTGGATGCATATATACATATGTGATATGGATTCTGAACATGTCAGTTTCATTTACAGCAAATTCGAGGGACCGGACATTTACACGGTTTTAGAACAGTTTGACAGACGTCGATTGAATGATTTTTGCAGCTGACCAGAGAAGTGGTGAGTCTTTTTTTTTCATGAGAAAACAACTTTTGTTTTGCTGAAAAAATAAGACAGAAAAAAAAATAAAGCTTGGCCTCTCAGGGCAGGTTTACAGACATGTTAAATATCTATACCAAGTCGTTTTATAAATAGGTATTAGATATTTTTTGTGGATCAGTTACATTTTTCAAGTGGCTTAATAAGGTGGCAAGTTGGCTTCTTGTTTGTTTTGTTTTATATCTGTAAACACTCTATAATATTATCTTGTAAATGTGGCTTGAATTGGTTGTTTTTGTTTAAATGAGAACTAAAATGTCTTACCCACATTGTGGTATTTTGTTTTAGTACATTGCTGCTAAATGTAGTAATTTCTAAACTTTACGAGAACATATTTTTTAAACACCACCATACTTTGTCTCTTGGTCATAAGCGCCATGGGTTGTGTTAGGACCAACTTTAAGGCTGTTTTAGGCTGAGCGGGATGTGTGAACAAGAAGGGTTGTGGTCAGTGGCTTGGCCATTTATTTAGATGACTTAACACAAGTTTAACTTGGGGACACCATATGGAATGCTGGACCAGAACAGAGACCAGATCTTTGACATAATCCACATTTTTCCCTGT
>NW_020524743.1:0-56959 GCF_003368295.1 Carassius auratus
TTAGTTGTGCAGCAACTAACACAACGCTACTCCTTGTAGTTGAGGTAACCGCCTTCTGAGACTTACCATCTCCTGTCCTCTCTCTCCTTTACTTTCCTCTTCTCTTTTACATTTGTAGGACATGTAAGAACCATCAATCAATTCTAAGTGAAGTAAATACACAATTCGTGCCAAAGACGACGATCATCCTTATGAATTTGATTGTAATCATCCTCTCATTTGTTCCTTCCTAACCTCCCTACATTTGGAAACGCATTCCAAGTTTTAGCATCTCATCCATCGTTGAGATCAATTTAATAGAGAACGTGTTGAGCAACTGTCGCCTTCGCTGACTCCCTGGTGGAGCGGTCCAACTGAAAGGTGTATGGTGTCAATCCTGCAGACTAAGAAAAGAGATATCAGAAATTCTTATTGTATTCTTTTGTCCAAAGCAAGAAATATAATAATATTATTTACGTTTTGATAACATTAATTGGAAAAAATAATTTTCCTCATTTGAAAAAACAGAAATTTTGCTTGTCATTTGAATTTGTTTTTCACCTCTGTCTCTCTTTTCCTCTTCCTCATTAGAGTGACAAAGTCTTCGCATCTCTAGTCTACTTAGACACCCTGAGACCAACACAGTCATCACCACATTTCACTAGTGGTTCACAATCCACTGATACAACACTTAGTTGTCCCACCACACATAGGCTTTTACTCCAACAGATCTGTGTCAGTCTCTCTTCTTCCCAGCGTGACAACATGCCGCAGACTGCAGACCCCATTGCCCATGGGGGAAGATGTGAACATTTGGCTGAGAGGCATAACAGACAGCCTCACTCAAAGACATTTGAACTGTTATTATTTTTAATAATAATCCTAATCCTGAGAAGATTCTGACACAAGATTCAAGCCAGAACAACAACCACGAGGAGCTAGTCAAGATCACGAGCTCACTAAGCTATGCCTTCACAACCCAGCTGAAACTGAGCGACAAGCACATCACCCACCTTCAAGAGGAGCTGACACGTGCTCAACGTCGCATAGACAAGCTGGAAGTGAAAGTTCAAAATCAACTCAAAGCACCCAGCGAGAGGGAGCAGGGATACAACAGAACAAGTTATGAAGCTCCTAGCAGCCCTGGCAGCAGCTCAGCTCGACCAGCGACATGCAACGGCTGCTCAGAAAGACCTGGTAAACAGACTCCAGTATGCCGAACAGCTACTAGAGAAAGCCAAGATAGACATCAGAAACAAGAATTCTGAAAATAGTGCTTTGAAAGACCACCTTGAAAGGTACAGAACTGAAACGGACAATCTGACCCAACAACTAGACGATACCAACGATGAGCTCTACATGGTCAGAAAAGAACTCCAAAATGCTTACAAGCACAAACAAGAGCTAAGGAAAGAGAAACCTCTCTTAGCCTCATCACTGCTGAGCAGAGCAGAGTCCCACGTCCAAGAACTGGCATATGACGAAAGGAGCGAAGGGCCACAACCCAAAACCTCACCTGCCTTCGCCACACAACCCTTTCCTGCCAACGAAAGAAAACCTCCCGTCCAAGGCCTTGAAGCTGCACACGGGATGACCATCAAAGACCTCAACGAGCTGTCTAAAAACATCAGCAGGTTCAACCCGAACTCCACAGAGAGCCCCGACATCCAAGCTTATCTGCGAGATATCGAATTTCACCTGGAAGTGAGACCTCATGTGACTGACAGAGACTGGTTATACCTCCTTAGAGCCACGTCCAGCTCCGAGGTACGAAACTTTCTAGATCGACAGCCCAGTCAAACAAAGTCAAACTACCAGCGACTTCGTGAGGTCCTGATTAAAGAGTTTACAGTCCCAGAGTCTGAACATGGACTGTTAACTGCCTTGGAAACCAAACAAGGTCGTCAAGAGAATCCACAAGCTTATTACAACCGACTCCGACAAGCCTACTTTGGTGCACACAACAGCCCTGACCTTGAAGAGGATGTGAACTTCAAAAGCCTCTTCCTAAGAAATCTGCACCCTGGAGTCCAGTCACCATCTAGGTGTCATGGCCTGTCCGAACTCCATGACCATCCAACAGTTGCGTGACCTAACACAGAAGGCCTATAACAAGCAGAAGTTGGCCTCAAAGAAAGGTAACAAAACCTCCACACTCTTGAACTCTGTCAACAAAGACTCAAGCTTTGCACTGGACGACACCCAGTGGCATCAACAACACCAGAGTCTTCCATCAAGAGCACAGAGAACGTGACGCCCATATCCACGACCGCTTTCAGCCCAACTGCTGGAAAAATCCATGGGACCAGCCACGCTTCTCAAGAAACCAAAAGGATAACATCTGGAAACCTAACCAGAGATCCAAAGGTAATCACCTGACTCATCCAAGAGCAACTCGTGTGGGTAAGCGACAACAAAACCCACCTCAGCACCACTCAGACATGCACAGTGCTGAGTATGCACAAGAACATAACCGCTTACCATTAGAAGACACGGAACAAGTCATGGAACAACTAAGAGAGTTCCTTCAAGACAATTTACATGCATATGACCACAAAGTTGAGTCATGCTCGCTGTGACCAGCGACAGAACGGAAGGCCGGTGATCACCTGGTGCACCGCATCAGAGATGACAAGCACCTGTTCAACAACAACCCAGAATGAACAAGTCTTTCACGGCCCAACTGTTGATGAAAATCTGAGGTACTAAGGACATCACCTCAGTCACTAACAAACTGTCAAAATGAACTCCAACTCCAAGTACCACATTCCCTGTCTGTGCAACAGCAACCACCAGAGCACAGAAGGTCAGAAAGTCTGCTACAGCCAGAAGGCATCACAAGAAGAATGCAACATAGGAGACAAGTTTTGCAACTCAGCTTCACACAGCCATGCCAAACTGCCTCCGACGGCGTGCTAAAGAACTTCCTGCCTTGCTGGACTGACCCCTCATTAGACCATGGACACGCCCTCATCCAAGCCAAGGATGCTGAGAGCCAGTCTTAAGTGACATGCTAGGAAAAGGGGGAGACAACACAGATTTGAACAGATCTGACCACACATGCACTACACCAGTAACACACAACATTACCTACACCCAGAGGTAAACACATCTACTGTTAACACAGTCAACAAACATATTCTTCCCACAGGTAGAATATCCAACTTTTAGCGTAACAAAGTTACACATACCCACCATGAAGAAACGTGCAGCCATCCTCACAATAGGTAGAACACCTGACACTAAGTTAAGGTTCACGACACACTAGCTGCACCTGACATCCTAGCTCAATAGTAGTTGTAACACATGCTAGGAAAACCCACAGCAGCCTTGTTTTCTTTTGTTCTTCTTTTACCTATCCTTCTCCTTCCCCTCTTTCCTGAGTAGGTGAAACGCCTAGACACCCTGCGAGGGTCGAAGGTCTGATATTAGGATTGACTCGCAACACCTAATATCCGCCAGCCACTCTAAACTGAATGGAAGCCAGAGAGCTCCATGCATGATAGGTCAATCCATTGAATTGAAAATGAAATTACTAGAAAACTAATGGTAAACATGTAAAGTAAGACAACCTAGAAGAACCAAACAAAGTTAACCACAAATTTGATTGATGAATCAAAATAAAAACAATTTCCAAGACGATCTAAACTATCCTCAATGTGCTAAACTACATTGACTAATTGAACTTAACCATGTGTACCTAAATAACCTGATGCCTGCACCAGTACAGTAACTGTCATGGAGGTGTTGTCTTGCTGTTTGCTGTGTTTGTCTGCTTCTTCTGCCTTTGTTTCTCCAGCGATCGACGATGTCTTCACCTAAACACCTCGCCGATCGAAAGGGGGATATATGTAGCAGAAATGAGTCAAATCAGACAAATCAAAGAGTCTATCAGAGCTGTGTGCATTGAAACATGAGCTGAATTCCTCAAGGAAGTCATAAATCAGTTCTAGTGCCACAGGAACCAAGCAAGATAACCAACCAACCAACTTGTTCATACAACAGCTTTCAACATTAACACCAATAGAACAATTATTGACAATTTTAATTCGAAGAAGAGATTGTCAAATTTATTGTTCGTGATTGGAATGCAACGCTGGACATCACATGTAAACCCAGGAGATCAAGTTAAATACTTGCATTGACTTCCCCCCCCAGCCAGTGAAACCAGACTGAAATTCCTAAGGGGGAAGGGCTTTAAACCTTTGTCTTCACAGAAAAGTCCTTTGCCAGAGAATGGCAAAGAAACCCTTTTTATACATTATATATGGACCAGAATGAACTCAAAAAAGACTTATGAATGAATCATTCCATTGCTTAACTCCATATTCATTTACGTGTAACCCACACATTTGACTATCATGTATAATCACTTATTGTGTATGTCTTTTGATAACTATAGGATACCTAGTCATGTCTAGTATTCAAATAATCGCATTTTCTTGCTTGATATTGTCCTGACAATCATTTATTTGTAAAATATATCATAATCATGTTATAGGAATCATGTCCAAAATTAGACCCTGTGAGGCAAGAACCACATGCTTGGTAAGATAAACAAATGATTTATGATACCCACCCAAAGAACATATCTGATTGGTCAAGGCAACATTTGAGGGGTGGCCAACAAGGAAGTTTTAAATACTTTGGACCCCATGAAATTTTGCTTTTTAGTCATGCCTTGCTTTTAGTCTGCCTGCTGCTATTAGCCATGTCGGCTTTTAGTCGGCTTTTAGTTCTAGTCTAGCTGCTGCTATTAGCCATGTCGGCTTTTAGTTCCAGCCTTGCTCGTGCTATCAGTCATGCCTGCTCTTAGCTTTTAGCTTGTAGCTTTGCTACCTAGCTTTAGCTTGTAGCATCTAGCCATGCGGTAGTCATCATTGTTCTTTGAGCGCGGTTCCAGCGTGCCTGCCTGCTGCTACTATGAGAAGGAACACAACCTAGTCTCGTCAAACTTTATTTCTTTTCTTTTCCGTTTGAGAGTTTCGTGTTCTGAGTTAAGTTTTGTAACGTCCATTCAACTTCAACCAGCGAACACGACTCTGCACTTTCAGCCAACGCCCAACAACCACGGGCTTCCCAAGACGTCACTTCAGAGACTGAACTTCCAGCCAATCAGCGACCTCGGGATAGCCCTTTCACCGAGGCTCCTTCTTCACAGGAGATGCAAGTAACTTTACCTCCAGACTGTGACCTTTACTGGTGTATCTAATATAATTTTAACCTCATTGAGGAACTCAATGCGAGCGCTAATTACGTGATTGATGGTTGTTCATGTTTATGCAATTTAACGTATTGCTGTTAACTTGGGATTCCATATTTCCATTCTCTTAAACTCATCTTTCCCTAACTTTTGACCTTCCTGCAACTTGTGTGAATGTATGTGTGCGTGCGTTTATGTTAGATTAGTTTATATGTCTTAGTTTTATCTAATAAAGCCTTATTCATATTGAAAAGAGAAGTATCTTTTGTTTTGTGCTTACAAGTTAATGTCTTAAACTGCCGATCTTGTTACTGTGCTAACTGATAGTGTTTTCACTATAGTTTGGATATTAGTATCCAGCGCAGATTTGATGTTAAACGGCTCGTTCACTGAACCGCAGGCGCGTCTCCGTGAACAGCCGTGAAACAGTGATTCTGTTCAAATTCCCTTTAAAATCTTAGATGATTCCCTTTGAGCTAAATTGACCTGTTTCCCTTACAATATATATATATATATATATGCCCACTAACACACTAGGCAAGGCAAGGCAAGTTTATATATATAGCACATTTCATACACAATGGTAATTCAAAGTGCTTTACATAAAAGAAAGTAAAATAATCATAAAGGAAAATTATAAAACAAATTAAACAAGCAATTTTAAAACTTTTAAAATGATTAAAAATTTACTTAATTTAAAATGAATTTATAAACAGTTACAAAATTCGTTTACTTGGAAAAAAACAGTGAAAATATAGTGCAATCAGTTCGGACATTGCAGAGTGCTCATTCAATAAATGCACAGCTAAACAGATGAGTTTTAAGTCTAGATTTAAATGTGACTAGTGTTTTAGCACATCTGGTCTCTTCTGGAAGATGATTCCAACTGCGAGCGGCATAGAAACTAAAAGCAGATTCCCCTTGTTTTGTGTGAACCCTTGGTATTTCTAACTGACTCGATCCTAATGATCTGAGTGCTCTGTTAGGTTTATATTCAGTGAGCATATCTGCAACTGCAGAATTTAAGGAGTTTGGAAATGTCCCAGAAAGAAGTGAAGTGTTCACCACTTCTAAGAGATCTGCTTCTAAGCAGTTAAGCACACTGTTGAAAAAAGATGTGGGAAGTGTGTCAAGATAGCAGGTTGATGATTTTAGGTGCTGCACTGTGTCTTCCAGAATGTTGCTATCAATTGCTTCAAAAATAGACAGTATCTTTTTGATATTGTGGCTGAATCTGTCTGACCTCTGCATTACTTGAGGATGTTCAAGTTCAAGTTCAAGTCTGCTTTATTGTCAATTTCCACATGTACAGTACATACATACAGAGAATCGAAATTGCGTTACTCTCAGACCCCCGTGCATACAGATAACATTAACATGAAAGCCTAAAAAAATAACTAGATCAAATATAAAATGTAGATACAATTATACAATAAGGGAATTATAAAAAAGACATATAATAAAAATAAAAGTTAAAAATAAAGTTAAATAAAGCAGCGCAAGGTAAATGACAGATATAGTGCAAATCAATGAAGTGAACAACAGTGCAGTTAAAAGATTTTTTAGTGCAAAAAAATCACTTATTAAAAATATCTTAAGTCTGATTAAAGTGACAAGTGACCAAGAGCAGTTATTTAACTGACTGATGAGGTAGTTCCATGCCGAATGATGTAGTGAGCGGTGAGTGAGCAGACCAATGCTGCACAAGTGACTCGTGCATGTCATCATATAATTAGTTGGGTTCATAGTTCAGTGGTGCCTGGGGAAGAAGAGGGGAGGGGGGGCAGGTTCGTGAGGGAGTTCAGCTTCCTGACAGCCTGGTGGATGAAGCTGTCCTTCAGTCTGCTGGTCCTGGCCTGGAGACTCCGCAGTCTCCTCCCTGATGGTAGCAGGCTGAAGAAGCTGTGTGATGGGTGAGTGGGATCACCTGTGATGCAGAGGGCTTTGCGGGTGAGACGTGTTCCATAAATGTCCTGGAGGGAGGGTAGAGAGACACCAATGATCTTCTCAGCTGCTCTCACTATGCGTTGTAGAGTCTTTCGGCAGGACGCGTTGCAGGCGCCATACCACACAGTGATGCAGCTCGTCAGGATGCTCTCGATGGTGCCTCTGTAGAATGTGTACATGATGGGAGGTGGGGCTCTGGCTCTCCTCAGTTTGCGGAGGAAGTAGAGACGCTGTTGTGATTTCTTGGCCAGTGCTGCTGTGTTTTCAGTCCAGGAGAGGTCCTCTGTGATGTGCACACCCAGGAACTTGGTGCTGCTCACTCTCTCCACAGTCGCACCGTTGATGGTCAGAGGAACATGCTGAGTGTGTGCTCTCCTGAAGTCTACAACAATCTCCTTCGTCTTCTCCACGTTCAGAGAGAGATTGTTGTCACTGCACCACCCAGCCAGGCGGCTCACCTCACTCTTGTAGTTTGTCTCATCTTTGTTGCTAATGAGACCCACCACCGTCGTGTCATCTGCAAACTTAATGAAGAGGTTGGAGCTGTGTGACGGTGTGCAGTCATGGGTCAGCAGAGTGAAGAGGAGGGGGCTCAGCACACATCCTTGGGGGGCCCCAGTGTTCAGTGTGATGGTGCTGGATGTGTTGCTGCCGACCCGTACTGCCTGAGGTCTTCCAGTCAGAAAGTCCAACAGCCAGTTGCACAGCGAAGTGTTGAGCCCCAGCTGACTCAGCTTGTAGATGAGCTGCTGAGGGATGATTGTGTTGAATGCTGAACTGAAGTCTATGAACAGCATTCTGACATAAGAGTCCTTTTTTTCCAGATGGGTGAGTGCTGAGTGGACGGCATTGGAGATGGCATCATCAGTCGACCGGTTGGACCGATATGCAAACTGGAAGGGGTCCAGGGAGGGGGGGAGGGCAGACTTGATGTGGTGCATGACTAGCCGTTCAAAGCACTTCATGAGGATGGGGGTAAGTGCAACAGGACGGTAGTCATTGAAGCAGGATCGAGATGGCTTCTTCGGGACTGGGATGATAGTGGTAGTTTTAAAGCATGTGAGAACAACAGCCTGTCTCAGTGAGATGTTAAAAATGTCTGTGAAGACATCAGTGAGTTCTGCTGCACAGTCTTTCAGTACACGCCCAGGGATGTTGTCAGGACCCGGAGCTTTGCAGGCATTGATCCTGCTGAAGGATCTCCTCACGCTGTCTGGGGTCAGAGTCATCACCTGGTCGCCGGGAGGAGGTGGAGTCTTCTGTGCAGTGGTGCTGTTTTGTTGCTCAAAGCGAGCGAAGAAGGTGTTCAGCTCGTTCAGCAGAGAGATGTTGTTGTCACAGGTCCGTGGTGGGGGCTTGTAGTCCGTAATGGTCTGTATCCCCTGCCACAGGCTCCTAGTGTCTCTGCGGTCACTGAATTGATGAGCTATCCTCCTGGAGTGCTGCCTCTTAGCCTCTCTGATGCCGCGGGACAGGTTGGCCCTAGCTGTTCTCAGGCCCACCTCATCTCCAGCTCTGAAGGCAGCGTTCCGTGTCTTCAGGAGTCTGTAGACCTCCCCCGTCATCCATGGCTTCTGGTTGTCCCGGACAGTGATGGTTTTTGTGACCGTTACATCATCAATACACTTGTTGATGTAGGCAGTGACAGTCTCTGAGTACTCCTGGAGGTCAGTGGTGTTATTGCATGTGGCAGCCTGTTTAAACATGTCCCAGTCAGTTGTGTTGAAGCAGTCCTGAAGAATCTCTGATGATCCTTCTGGCCACACTTTAATCTGTTTGTGAACTGGTTTGGTGACTTTAATGAGTGGTCTGTATGCAGGCATTAGCATAACAGTAGCCGCATTTCCACTGTCGGGCCAGTGCGAGCCAGGGCTTAAAGCGGGCCGGGCGGGGCTCATAGCCCCGGGCCAGTAGCACGAAGCCAGAATAGCGCAGGGTTTCCACAGTGGAGCTTGAAGCTCCGCTGCACGTCACTAAAACACGCCCTTTACACGCCTCTCAGAACAAGGTCATGCAACTTCAAAATTTCACCAACAAAGAGAAGTTATCAGAAAACTATGAAATAAGTCACTGGAACATGTGCGATCACAAAAAGAAACTGATAAAAGCGGCCGTTTGTTTGCATGCTTTTTTATATATTCAAATTCAAAAGCATCGATGTTTTAACTATAAAATACATGATACATTGATCATATTGATTTAATTTATCAGGACTCAAAATTATTCACACATAAATACACTTATATCTATTTTATTTATTTATTTTTAAAGCTCATGAAAATAGCCAGCTTGTTCATTCAAGTCTGTTTCTGTTTATTAGCCACAGTGACAGTAGCCGTCACATTTAGAATGGATAATATCTCTATTTTTGTAAGCTCCCGAACAAAAACATTATTATGCTATATTCTTTTATGATAGGCAACGTGAGAAAAACTCTCGAGACGAGGCTTGTGACAGAAAATATAAGTTACTTAATAAATACACGACTGTGATAGAGATTAAGAAGCTGACGTCCGATTTCTTCAATCGGTCATATTTTACCATATTTACTATGGTAACATGTTTAGCGTGCATATCTTTTTCATCGCTTATAAATATTTCAGTCTTGTTTAGTGATTATAATCCACATTGGATCAAGTTATTTCAAACACTCGCTGCTGACTGAAAGAGAGTTTGGAGCTCGACTTATTTAAAAAAGTGTTTAATGCTGGTGTTAAAGCAGTTATCTTTCTGAAATGATCCGCAGCGCAGACTCTCTATTTTTATAAAAGCTCCCGAACAAAAATCATTATTATATTTTGATGATATGCAACGTGGAGCTAAACTCTTGAAACCAGACGACAGATAAAATGTTACTTAATAAATACACAATTGTGATAGAGAATAAGAAGCTGGCGTCTGATTTATCCAAGCGGTCATATTTACCATGTTTATATGGTAACGTTAATGTTTAGCGTGCATAGTCTTTTACATCGCTTATAAATATTTCTGCCTCGTTTAGTGATTATAATCCACATCGGATCAAGTTATTTCAAACACTTGCTGCTAACTAAGAGTGAGTTTTAAGCTCAACTTATTTTAAAACATATTTAATGCAGGTGTTAAAGCTGTTATCTTTCTGAAATGATCCGCGCTGATGCTCTCTAGACACGGAGAAACTCCGCCTTTGTTCATAACTCCTCCTCTAGCCCCAGCTGGCCCGCTTTGGCCCAAGGATTTCGTCGGGCCGAAAAACCCTGGCCGTTGGCCCCGAGGAAGCCCCGGCGAGGCACGATCAAGCCCCGGAAGTGACAGTGGAAACGCGACTGGCCCTGGCACGCACTAGCACGCCCGGTCCTAGCTCGATAGTGGAAACACGGCTATTGATGTGATCTGAGGCTCCGAGGTGGGGGAGGGGGAGGGCTTTGTAAGCTCCTCTCTGTGTGGTGTAAACAAAGTCCAAAATGTTATTACCTAGTGTTGGAAAGTTGATGTGCTGGTGTAATTTTGGAAACACTCTCTTAAGGTCAGCATGGTTGAAATCCCCAGCTATGCTGAGAAAAGCATCCGGGTGTGCTGTCTGCTGCTCACTGATTTGTTGGTACAGTTCATTAAGTGCGTCGTTCCTGTTGCTGGTGATGTTGAATGGGGGAATGTACACTGAAATGAGTAGTATAGCAGTATATTCCCTCGGCAGATAGAACGGCCGGCACTTAATAATCATAAACTCCACCAGGGTTGAGCAGTGTTTGCTGATCACAACAGTATCGCGGCACCACGCGTCATTGATGTAAACACAAAGCCCGCCGCCGCGGGTTTTTCCTCCCGCGACGAGAGCTCTGTCCGCTCGATAGCACGTCAGCTGGTCGAGCTGAATAGCGCCATCTGGAACGCTGTTGCTGAGCCATGGTTTCCGTGAACACAAAAACACAACAGTCTCTTACAGTCCTCTGAGTTGAGCGTAGTAAACGAATGTAGTCCAGTTTATTGTCCAACGAGCGTACGTTAGCCAGTACGATGGTGGGGACAGATGGCTTGTGTGGGTTAGCCATTAGCCTAGCCCAGATACAGTATTGTTCAAAATAATAGCAGTACAATGTGACTAACCAGAATAATCAAGGTTTTAGTATATTTTTTATTGCTACGTGGCAAACAAGTTACCAGTAGGTTCAGTAGATTGTCAGAAAACAAACAAGACCCAGCATTCATGATATGCACGCTCTTAAGGCTGTGCAATTGGGCAATTAGTTGAAAGGGGTGTGTTCAAAAAAATAGCAGTGTCTACCTTTGACTGTACAAACTCAAAACTATTTTGTACAAACATTTTTTTTTCTGGGATTTAGCAATCCTGTGAATCACTAAACTAATATTTAGTTGTATGACCACAGTTTTTTAAAACTGCTTGACATCTGTGTGGCATGGAGTCAACCAACTTGTGGCACCTCTCAGCTGTTATTCCACTCCATGATTCTTTAACAACATTCCACAATTCATTCACATTTCTTGGTTTTGCTTCAGAAACAGCATTTTTGATATCACCCCACAAGTTCTCAATTGGATTAAGGTCTGGAGATTGGGCTGGCCACTCCATAACATTAATTTTGTTGGTTTGGAACCAAGACTTTGCCCGTTTACTATAGTGTGTTTTGGGTCATTGTCTTGTTGAAACAACCATTTCAAGGGCATGTCCTCTTCAGCATAGGGCAACATGACCTCTTCAAGTATTTTAACATATGCAAACTGATCCATGATCCCTGGTATGCAATAAATAGGCCCAACACCATAGTAGGAGAAACATGCACATATCATGATGCTTGCACCTCCATGCTTCACTGTCTTCACTGTGTACTGTGGCTTGAATTCAGAGTTTGGGGGTCGTCTCACAAACTGCCTGTGGCCCTTGGACCCAAAAAGAACAATTTTACTCTCATCAGTCCACAAAATGTTCCTCCATTTCTCTTTAGGCCAGTTGATGTGTTCTTTGGCAAATTGTAACCTCTTCTGCACATGCCTTTTTTTAACAGAGGGACTTTGCGGGGGATTCTTGAAAATAGATTAGCTTCACACAGACGTCTTCTAACTGTCACAGTACTTACAGGTAACTCCAGACTGTCTTTGATCATCCTGGAGGTGATCATTGGCTGAGCCTTTGCCATTCTGGTTATTCTTCTATCCATTTTGATGGTTGTCTTCCGTTTTCTTCCACGTCTCTCTGGTTTTGCTCTCCATTTTAAGGCATTGGAGATCATTTTAGCTGAACAGCCTATCATTTTTTGCACCTCTTTATAGGTTTTCCCCTCTCTAATCAACTTTTTAATCAAAGTACGCTGTTCTTCTGAACAATGTCTTGAACGACCCATTTTCCTCAGCTTTCAAATGCATGTTCAACAAGTGTTGGCTTCATCCTTAAATAGGGGCCACCTGATTCACACCTGTTTCTTCACAAAATTGATGACCTCAGTGATTGAATGCCACACTGCTATTTTTTTGAACACACCCCTTTCAACTAATTCAACTAATTGCCCAATTGCACAGCCTTAAGAGCGTGCATATCATGAATGCTGGGTCTCATTTGTTTTCTGAGAATCTACTGAACCTACTGGTAACTTGTTTGCCACGTAGCAATAAAAAAATATACGAAAAAACTTGATTATTCTGGTTAGTCACATTGTACTGCTATTATTTTGAACAATACTGTACCTCCGCGCTTCCCCCTCTTCTGCTTCCTCTCACGCCGCTTGTGGCGCCTCCGCTGCGGGCGAGATGCAGTAGTGGGGGTCGATGACGGTGAAGGCCTCCGTAGCAGATCGAGATCCCGCAGCTGTTCCGCTTGCGCGGAGTTTAACTGTAAAAATGCGGTTCTGCCGACATCGAGCAGAAACTCGCGACTGTATTTGCGCTTACAGACAGGTAGACGCGACGACAACGTTCAAAAACACTGCGACTCACAAGACAAAAAACACGAAAACACTGTTCTGTCGGGGCAGAGAGAAGCCGCTGCGTGTGGACTCGCCGCCATCACTGATCTTTTTGCTAATCGCCTTCCTGATATTGATGATCTTCTCAGAAAAGAAGGATGCATTTTCTGTCTGAGAGCATTTTACTGGGAATCTGACTTCAGTCTATGTCTCGTAACTTTGATCGCTCCTCTGGTTTCAGTTGTGTTTTTGTTTATTTTGGTGACGTATAAATAAAGTCTTCCCATCTGCCTGCACTTAAGTCTTCGCCTCTTGCGATCCGTGACACTACGTCCTTAATAACAATAGATGAAAAGTTTAGTGCCCTACTGATGATTAAGTCTAGAGTGTGTCCACCTTTGTGTGTGGGTCCATGTCCATGCTGAATCATGGCCTCAAGTCCAAATATTCATTTATCACCAATTAACTGTTTGACAAACACTTCCTGCTTCGATGTCCTGATCTGAATTAAAAAAAAAATCTCAAACATGCTCTGAGGTGCCGATCAGAATCAACCGAGTCGCGAAAATGCTCCGAAGCGCCGATCTGAATCAACCGAGTCGCGAAGAGGCTCCGAAGTGCCGATCTGAATCAACCGAGTCGCGAACAGGCTCCGAAGTGCCGATCTGAATCAACCGAGTCGCGAACATGCGCCGAAGTGTCGATCTGAATCAACTGAGTCGCGAACATTCGCCGAAGTGTCGCCCTGAATCAACCGAGTCGCGAACAGGCTCCGAAGTGCCGATCTGAATCAACCGAGTCGCGAACAGGCTCCGAAGTGCCGATCTGAAAACTTCAACCAAAGAATGTAAAAAATAACTATTTCTCTAATAACTCTACAACTCTATGAAAGACCTAGATCACGTATCTAAAAATAAATTGCTATAGTAAAAGAGAAATAATGAGAGGGGTGAAATTTCCTACCGTTGTGCTGTGTTTGGTCCTCAGGCGCGTCTTCACCTCGCTCACACGCGCGTTTACAACGCTAAATTAATCATCTTTGCTAATTATTATACATTTACTTCATTGTCAGCATCAGGTACTTCATTTATTATTGTTCAATGAACTGTTTGAAACAACAAAAAAAAAAGGTTGTATTTCAGTAATAATTCAAAATTATCAAAATAAAATAAAATAAAGTAATGGTTTCTATTTTAATATCCTTTAAAATATGATTTATTTCTGTGTTTGTGCAGCTGTATTTTCAGCATCATTCCTCTTGTCTTCAGTGTTACATGATCTTTAGAAATCATGAAATTATGATGATTTATTAATACAATTATTAATAGTTGTGCTACCAAATATTATTTTGGAATCTGCGATAATGTTTTCAGGATTCTTCGATGTATAATTTTTTTAAAGAACAGCATTTATTCAAAATATAAATCTCTTCTAACAATATTAATCTTTGATATCACTTCTTATCAATGTAACACATCCTGAATAAAAGATTCTAAGATCTAATAAAGAATACAATTTCTTATATAAAAAAAGGATAAAAATTTACTGAGCCCAAACTATTGAACTGTAGTGAATATTGTTAGAAAATATTTATATTTTAAATAAAAGCTCTTCTTTTTAACTTTTTATTCATCAAAGAATCCTGAAAAAAGTATCACAGATTACAAAATAATATTTATCAGCAAAACTGTTGATAATTCTAATAATAAATCATCATATTATTCTGATTTCTGAAGATCATGTGACACTGAAGACTGGAGGAATGATGCTGAAAATACAGCTGCACATCACATGCATAAATTACACTTTCATGTATATTAAAATAGAAAAATGTTAATAATATCTTACAATATTACATGTTTTCCAGTATTTTTGATCAAATAAATGCTGTCTTGATGAGTAAAATAAATTCTTGTAAAAAAACATAATCATTCTGATCCCAAACTCTGACCGGTAGTGTGTGTGTGTGTGTGTGTGTGTGTGTGTGTGTGTGTGTGTGTTTATATATATATATATATATACCCACTAACACACTAGGCAAGGCAAGGCAAGTTTATATATATAGCACATTTCATACACAATGGTAATTCAAAGTGCTTTAAATAAAAGAAAGTAAAATAATCATAAAGAAAAATTATAACACAAATTAAACAAGCAATTTTAAAACTTTTAAAATGATTAAAAAATTTACTTAATTTAAAATGAATTTAAAAACAGTTACAAAATTTGTTTCCTTGAAAAAAAAAAAACAGTGAAAATATAGTGCAATCAGTTCGGACATTGCAGAGTGCTCATTCAATAAATGCACAGCTAAACAGATGAGTTTTAAGTCTAGATTTAAATGTGACTAGTGTTTTAGCACATCTGGTCTCTTCTGGAAGATGATTCCAACTGCTAGCGGCATAGAAACTAAAAACAGATTCCCCTTGTTTTGTGTGAACCCTTGGTATTTCTAACTGACTCGATCCTAATGATCTGAGTGCTCTGTTAGGTTTATATTCAGTGAGCATATCTGCAACTGCAGTTTTTAAGGAGTTTGGAAATTTCCCAGAAAGAAGTGAAGTGTTCACCACTTCTAAGAGATCTGCTTCTAAGCAGTTAAGCACACTGTTGAAAAAAGATGTGGGAAGTGTGTCAAGATAGCAGGTTGATGATTTTAGGTGCTGCACTGTGTCTTCCAGAATGTTGCTATCAATTGCTTCAAAAATAGACAGTTTCTTTTTGATATTGTGGCTGAATCTGTCTGACCTCTGCATTACTTGAGGATGTGCTAATCGCCTTCCTGATATTGATGATCTTCTCAGAAAAGAAGGATGCAAACTCATTGCATTTGCTGTCTGAGAGCATTTCACTGGGAATCTGACTTCAGTCTATGTCTCGTAACTTTGAGCGCTCCTCTGGTTTCAGTTGTGTTTTTGTTTATTTTGGTGACGTATAAATAAAATCTTCCCATCTGCCTGCACTTGAGTCTTCGCCTCTTGCGATCCGTGACACTACGTCCTTAATAACAATGGATGAAAAGTTTAGAGGCCTACTGATGATTAAGTCTAGAGTGTGTCCACCTTTGTGTGTGGGTCCATGTCCATGCTGAATCCACAGGTAAAAAAAAAAGCCTCAAGTCCAAATATTCATTTATCACCAATTAACTGTTTGACAAACACTTCCTGCTTCGATGTCCTGATCTGAATTAAAAAAAAAATCTCAAACATGCTCCGAAGTGCCGATCTGAATCAACCGAGTCGCGAACAGGCTCCGAAGTGCCGATCTGAATCAACCGAGTCGCGAACAGGCTCCGAAGTGCCGATCTGAATCAACCGAGTCGCGAACAGGCTCCGAAGTGCCGATCTGAATCAACCGAGTCGCGAACATGCGCCGAAGTGTCGATCTGAATCAACTGAGTCGCTAACATGCGCTGAAGTTTCGCCCTGATTCAACCGAGTCGCGAACAGGCTCCGAAGTGCTGATCTTAAATCAACCGAATCGCAAACATGCTCCGAAGTGCTGATCTGAATCAACCGAGTCGCGAACAGGCTCCGAAGTGCCGATCTGAATCAACCGAGTCGCGAACAGGCTCCGAAGTGCCGATCTGAATCAACCGAGTCGCGAACAGGCTCCGAAGTGCCGATCTGAATCAACCGAGTCGCGAACATGCGCCGAAGTGTCGATCTGAATCAACCGAGTCGCTAACATGCGCCGAAGTTTCGCCCTGATTCAACCGAGTCGCGAACAGGCTCCGAAGTGCTGATCTTAAATCAACCGAATCGCAAACATGCTCCGAAGTGCCGATCTGAATCAACCGAATCGCGAACATGCTCCGAAGTGCCGATCTGAATCAACCGAGTCGCGAACAGGCCCCGAAGTGCCGTTCGGAATCAACCGAGTCGCGAACAGGCTCCAAAGTGCCGATCTGAATCAACCGAGTCGCGAACAGGCTCCGAAGTGCCGATCTGAAAACTTCAACCAAAGAATGGAAAAAATAACTCTATTTCTCTAATAACTCTACAACTCTATGAAAGACGTAGATCACGTATCTAAAAATAAATCGCTATAGTAAAAGAGAAATAATGAGAGGAGTGAAGTTTCCTACCGTTGTGCTGTGTTTGGTCCTCAGGCGCGTCTTCACCTCGCTCACACGCGCGTTTACAACGCTAAATTAATCATCTTTGCTAATTATTATACATTTACTTCATTGTCAGCTTCAGGTACTTCATTCATTATTGTTCAATGAACTGTTTGAAACAAAAAAAAGGTTGTATTTCAGTAATAATTCAAAATTATAAAAATAAAATAATGTTTTCTATTTTAATATCCTTTAAAATATAATTTATTTCTGTGATGTGCAGCTGTATTTTCAGCATCATTCCTCCAGTCTTCAGTGTTACATGATCTTTAGAAATCATGAAATTATGATGATTTATTAATACAATTATTAATAGTTGTGCTACCAAATATTATTTTGGAATCTGCGATAATGTTTTCAGGATTCTTTGATGTATAATTTTTTTTATATATATATGTATATATATATATATATATGCCCACTAACACACTAGGCAAGGCAAGTTTATATATATAGCACATTTCATACACAATGGTAATTCAAAGTGCTTTACATAAAAGAAAGTACAATAATCATAAAGAAAAATTATAACACAAATTAAACAAGCAATTTTAAAACTTTTAAAATGATTAAAAAATTTACTTAATTTAAAATGAATTTATAAACGGTTACAAAATTCATTTACTTGGAAAAAAACAATGAAAATATAGTGCAATCAGTTCGGACATTGCAGAGAGCTCATTCAATAAATGCACAGCTAAACAGATGAGTGTTAAGTCTAGATTTAAATGTGACTAGTGTTTTAGCACATCTGGTCTCTTCTGGAAGATGATTCCAACTGCGAGCGGCATAGAAACTAAAAGCAGATTCCCCTTGTTTTGTGTGAACCCTTGGTATTTCTAACTGACTCGATCCTAATGATCTGAGTGCTCTGTTAGGTTTATATTCAGTGAGCATATCTGCAACTGCAGTTTTTAAGGAGTTTGGAAATGTCCCAGAAAGAAGTGAAGTGTTCACCACTTCTAAGAGATCTGCTTCTAAGCAGTTAAGCACACTGTTGAAAAAAGATGTGGGAAGTGTGTCAAGATAGCAGGTTGATGATTTTAGGTGCTGCACTGTGTCTTCCAGAATGTTGCTATCAATTGCTTCAAAAATAGATAGTATCTTTTTGATATTGTGGCTGAATCTGTCTGACCTCTGCATTACTTGAGGATGTGCTAATCGCCTTCCTGATATTGATGATCTTCTCAGAAAAGAAGGATGCAAACTCATTGCATTTGCTGTCTGAGAGCATTTCACTGGGAATCTGACTTCAGTCTAAGTCTCGTAACTTTGAACGCTCCTCTGGTTTCAGTTGTGTTTTTGTTTATTTTGGTGACGTATAAATAAAATCTTCCCATCTGCCTGCACTTGAGTCTTCGCCTCTTGCGATCCGTGACACTACGTCCTTAATAACAATGGATGAAAAGTTTAGAGCCCTACTGATGATTAAGTCTAGAGTGTGTCCACCTTTGTGTGTGGGTCCATGTCCATGCTGAATCGACAGGTAAAAAAAAAAAGCCTCAAGTCCAAATATTCATTTATCACCAATTAACTATTTGACAAACACTTCCTGCTTCGATGTCCTGATCTGAATTTAAAAAAATCTCAAACATGCTCCGAAGTGCCGATCTGAATCAACCGAGTCGCGAACAGGCTCCGAAGCGCCGATCTGAATCAACCGAGTCGCGAACAGGCTCCGAAGCGCCGATCTGAATCAACCGAGTCGCGAACATGCGCCGAAGTGTCGATCTAAATCAACCGAGTCGCGAACATGCGCCGAAGCGCCGATCTGAATCAACCGAGTCGCGAACAGGCTCCGAAGTGCCGATCTAAATCAACCGAATCGCGAACATGCTCCGAAGTGCCGATCTGAATCAACCGAGTCGCGAACAGGCCCCGAAGTGCCGTTCGGAATCAACCGAGTCGCGAACAGGCTCCGAAGTGCCGATCTGAATCAACCGAGTCGCGAACAGGCTCCGAAGTGCCGATCTGAAAACTTCAACCAAAGAATGTAAAAAATAACTCTATTTCTCTAATAACTCTACAACTCTATGAAAGACCTAGATCACGTATCTAAAAATAAATCACTATAGTAAAAGAGAAATAATGAGAGGAGTGAAGTTTCCTACCGTTGTGCTGTGTTTGGTCCTCAGGCGCGTCTTCACCTCGCTCACACGCGCGTTTACAACTCTAAATTAATCATCTTTGCTAATTATTATACATTTACTTCATTGTCAGCTTCAGGTACTTCATTTATTATTGTTCAATGAACTGTTTGAAACAAAAAAAGTTGTATTTCAGTAATAATTCAAAATTATAAAAATAAAATAATGTTTTCTATTTTAATATCCTTTAAAATATAATTTATTTCTGTGATGTGCAGCTGTATTTTCAGCATCATTCCTCCAGTCTTCAGTGTTACATGATCTTTAGAAATCATGAAATTATGATGATTTATTAATACAATTATTAATAGTTGTGCTACCAAATATTATTTTGGAATCTGCGATAATGTTTTCAGGATTCTTTGATGTATAATTTTTATATATATATATATATATATATATATATATATATATATATATATATATATATATATATATATATATATATATATATATATATATATATATATATATATATATATATATATATATGCCCACTAACACACTAGGCAAGGCAAGGCAAGTTTATATATATAGCACATTTCATACACAATGGTAATTCAAAGTGCTTTACATAAAAGAAAGTACAATAATCATAAAGAAAAATTATAACAAAAATAAAACAAGCAATTTTTAAATTTTTAAAATGATTAAAAAATGTACTTAAAATGAATTTAAAAACAGTTACAAAATTCGTTTACTTAAAAAAAAAAAAAAACAGTGAAAATATAGTGCAATCAGTTCGGACATTGCACAGTGCTCATTCAATAAATGCACAGCTAAACAGATTAGTTTTTAGTCTAGATTTAAATGTGACTAGTGTTTTAGCACATCTGGTCTCTTCTGGAAGATGATTCCAACTGCGAGCGGCATAGAAACTAAAAGCAGATTCCCCTTGTTTTGTGTGAACCCTTGGTATTTCTAACTGACTCGATCCTAATGATCTGAGTGCTCTGTTAGGTTTATATCCAGTGAGCATATCTGCAACTGCAGTTTTTAAAGAGTTTGGAAATGTCCCAGAAAGAAGTGAAATGTTCACCACTTCTAAGAGATCTGCTTCTAAGCAGTTAAGCACACTGTTGAAAAAAGATGTGGGAAGTGTGTCAAGACAGTATCTTTTTGATATTGTGGCTGAATCTGTCTGACCTCTGCATTACTTGAGGATGTGCTAATCGCCTTCCTGATATTGATGATCTTCTCAGAAAAGAAGGATGCAAACTCATTGCATTTGCTGTCTGAGAGCATTTCACTGGGAATCTGACTTTAGTCTATGTCTCCTAACTTTGAACGCTCCTTTGGTTTCAGTTGTGTTTTTGTTTATTTTGGTGACGTATAAATAAAATCTTCCCATCTGCCTGCACTTGAGTCTTCGCCTCTTGCGATCCGTGACACTACGTCCTTAACAATGGATGAAAAGTTTAGAGCCCTACTGATGATTAAGTCTAGAGTGTGTCCACCTTTGTGTGTGGGTCCATGTCCATGCTGAATCGACAGGTAAAAAAAAAAGCCTCAAGTCCAAATATTCATTTATCACCAATTAACTGTTTGACAAACACTTCCTGCTTCGATGTCCTGATCTGAATTTAAAAAAAATCTCAAACATGCTCCGAGGTGCCGATCTGAATCAACCGAGTCGCGAAAATGCTCCGAAGCGCCGATCTGAATCAACCGAGTCGCGAACAGGCTCCGAAGTGCCGATCTGGATCAACCGAGTCGCGAACAGGCTCCGAAGTGCCGATCTGAATCAACCGAGTCGCGAAAATACTCCGAAGCGCCGATCTGAATCAACCGAGTCGCGAACAGGCTCCGAAGTGCCGATCTGAATCAACCGAGTCGCGAACATGCGCCGAAGTGTCGATCTGAATCAACCGAGTCGCGAACATGCGCCGAAGTGTCGCCCTGAATCAACCGAGTCGCGAACAGGCTCCGAAGCGCCGATCTGAATCAACCGAGTCGCAAACATGCTCCGAAGCGCCGATCTGAATCAACCGAGTCGCGAACAGGCTCCGAAGTGCCGATCTGAATCAACCGAGTCGCGAACATGCGCCGAAGTGTCGATCTGAATCAACCAAGTCGCGAACATGCGGCGAAGTGTCGCCCTGAATCAACCGAGTCGCGAACAGGCTCCGAAGTGGCGATCTAAATCAAACGAATCGCGAACATGCTCCGAAGTGCCGATCTGAATCAATCGAGTCGCGAACAGGCTCCGAAGTGCCGATCTGAATCAACCGAGTCGCGAACAGGCTCCGAAGTGCCGATCTGAAAACTTCAACCAAAGAATGTAAAAAATAACTCTATTTCTCTAATAACTCTACAACTCTATGAAAGACCTAGATCACGTATCTAAAAATAAATCGCTATAGTAAAAGAGAAATAATGAGAGGAGTGAAATTTCCTACCGTTGTGCTGTGTTTGGTCCTCAGGCGCGTCTTCACCTCGCTCACACGAGCGTTTACAACGCTAAATTAATCATCTTTGCTAATTATTATACATTTACTTCATTGTCAGCATCAGGTACTTCATTTATTATTGTTCAATGAACTGTTTGAAACAAAAAAAAAAGTTGTATTTCAGTAATAATTCAAAATTATCAAAATAAAATAAAATAAAATAATGGTTTCTATTTTAATATCCTTTAAAATATAATTTATTTCTGTGATGTGCAGCTGTATTTTCAGCATCATTCCTCTTGTCTTCAGTGTTACATGATCTTTAGAAATCATGAAATTATGATGATTTATTAATACAATTATTAATAGTTGTGCTACCAAATATTATTTTGGAATCTGCGATAATGTTTTCAGGATTCTTCGATGTATATATTTTTTTAAAGAACAGCGTTTATTCAAAATATAAATCTCTTCTAACAATATTAATCTTTGATATCACTTCTCATCAATGTAACACATCCTGAATAAAAGATTCTAAGATCTAATAAAGAATACAATTTATTATAAAAAAAAAAAAGAAAGGATAAAAATTTACTGAGCCCAAACTATTGAACTGTAGTGAATATTGTTAGAAAATATTTATATTTTAAATAAAAGCTCTTCTTTTTAACTTTTTATTCATCAAAGAATCCTGAAAAAAGTATCACAGATTACAAAATAATATTTATCAGCAAAACTGTTGATAATTCTAATAATAAATCATCATATTATTCTGATTTCTGAAGATCATGTGACACTGAAGACTGGAGGAATGATGCTGAAAATACAGCTGCACATCACATGAATGAATTACACTTTCATGTATATTAAAATAGAAAAATGTTAATACTATCTTACAATATTACATGTTTTCCAGTATTTTTGTGAGCATATCTGCAACTGCAGTTTATAAGGAGTTTGGAAATGTCCCAGAAAGAAGTGAAGTGTTCACCACTTCTAAGAGATCTGCTTCTGAGCAGTTAAGCACACTGTTGAAAAAAGATGTGGGAAGTGTGTCAAGATAGCAGGTTGATGATTTTAGGTGCTGCACTGTGTCTTCCAGAATGTTGCTATCAATTGCTTCAAAAATAGACAGTATCTTTTTGATATTGTGGCTGAATCTGTCTGACCTCTGCATTACTTGAGGATGTGCTAATCGCCTTCCTGATATTGATGATCTTCTCAGAAAAGAAGGATGCAAACTCATTGCATTTGCTGTCTGAGAGCATTTCACTGGGAATCTGACTTCAGTCTATGTCTCGTAACTTTGAACGCTCCTCTGGTTTCAGTTGTGTTTCTGTTTATTTTGGTGACATAGAAATAAAATCTTCCCATCTGCCTGCACTTGAGTCTTCGCCTCTTGCGATCCGTGACACTACGTCCTTAATAACAATGGATGAAAAGTTTAGAGCCCTACTGATGATTAAGTCTAGAGTGTGTCCACCTTTGTGTGTGGGTCCATGTACATGCTGAATCGACAGGTAAAAAAAAAAAAAGCCTCAAGTCCAAATATTCATTTATCACCAATTAACTGTTTGACAAACACTTCCTGCTTCGATGTCCTGATCTGAATTTAAAAAAAAATCTCAAACATGCTCCGAGGTGCCGATCTGAATCAACCGAGTCGCGAAAATGCTCCAAAGCGCCGATCTGAATCAACCGAGTCGCGAACAGGCTCCGAAGTGCCGATCTGAATCAACCGAGTCGCGAACAGGCTCCGAAGTGCCGATCTGAATCAACCGAGTCGCGAACATGCGCCGAAGTGCCGATCTAAATCAACCGAATCGCGAACATGCTCCGAAGTGCCGATCTGAATCAACCGAGTCGCGAACAGGCTCCGAAGTGCCGATCTGAATCAACCGAGTCGCGAACAGGCTCCGAAGTGCCGATCTGAATCAACCGAGTCGCGAACAGGCTCCGAAGTGCCGATCTGAATCAACCGAGTCGCGAACATGCGGCGAAGTGTCGATCTGAATCAACCGAGTCGCGAACAGGCTCCGAAGTGCCGATCTGAATCAACCGAGTCGCGAACAGGCTCCGAAGTGCCAATTTGAATCAACAGAATCGCGAACAGGCTCCGAAGTGCCGATCTGAATCAACAGGGTCGCGAACAGGCTCCGAAGTGACGCCCAGCTCGTGACGACGTAACTGGACCAGACCATATTCGTTGCAGCGATGTCCCAAATAACGTTCCAGCGACGTAACTTGTGATTCCCACACACGTGGAATGTGAATAGTAACCTCCTAACGAACAAACTGGCACGTTATGAGGACGTGACCTTACCGGATAATATTGGTAGCAACAACATATTTTCACCTCACCATTACCTTGAAATAAATAAAGAACTAATAAACTCAATCCATCTCTAGTGTAAAAAATAAACCTTACGAAATCTAATTGTAATCTAATTATAGGGGATTCATTGTAAATACATTAATTACATACATTCAATGCAAGCAAATACAAAAACATTACATTCTAATATAAAATAGACAAAACACACTGCATTCATTCACAAATCAACATTTATTCAGCACTACTTTCTACAAATATTAAGCCAAAAATACATTGTCATGAGCACAGAAAACTAAATACATAAATTCATAGATTACACAATATAAACAACAGATAATGTTTGTCTTAAGGATGGGGATAGTTAATGACGTTATCAGTGAAAATTATATATAATTATCAGTATAATAATTGATACAACTCTACATAATTTGGTGCAGCAAAAAATACATGATAAATAGATATGAAACAATTCAGCAGATACTGCACAGAGATACTGCACAAAGTAAAACTGTTTCTTGAGCGTTGTATATGAGGCTCCTGGTATAAATGTCTGGTGGTGATGTGCTTTAATTACATGGCATGCAGGAAAAAATGTAGCTAATTCATGCGCACTATTTTCTATTTCATTCCCTCGATTTGCTAAATCATGTACAATATTTATACATCGAGGGAACGAATTAGTAAATCATGGACATGACTTCTTTTTTTTCTTGCATGTCATGATCAGGGCTCTGTGCTCACTATCAGAGGATAAACCTAAACAATATAGCAATTTCCAAAGAACCATAATTCTTGAGCTTCTCAGATAAAAAGCATTCATAAAGCGTAAAGATATGAAAAATGAACAATATAGAGATTTCTAGCATCTCTACTGTATTATTTGTCCCACACGAAAACAGTTTTAAAGAAAATGAGCGTATTGACTTTCTCAGAAGAATCTGTGATCTCTGATTACTGACTGTGGAGATGACTCTTTCAGACAGTGCTGAGGAGGCAGAGTTAGGTGCAGGACAGCTGATAGAGAAGAGGAAGAGTGTGTTTCTTACCCCAGCAGCAGAAGACAGGCTCTTCTGAGGGAAGGACAGGAGGCTTGATGCAGTGTTTTGCTGTAGAACAATGCTCCTTCTCAGCACCTGATCTTCTTCAGAAAAGAGTTCCTCTAGTGTAGAGTCAGACACTCAGATTTCTTGCAAACTAGAATCTTTGAATAACATTTAGCATATTACTGTAGTCATGTTCATTGTTTTTATTATAACACATGGAAAGTTTATGAGAAAATTGTTAAATGTGTTCTTCCTCCTCTTCTTCATCCTGGGCCATGTATTCCTTGAAAATTAAACTCTCCCGACTATAGCTGAGGAGGATAAGGCCATCCTTGAACAGCCGATATTTGAAACTGAGATTAGTCAAGCAATTAGGTTAATGAAAAATAGAAAGGCACCAGGCCCTGATGGGTATCCAATTGAGTTTTATAAGGCTTTTGCCTCTAAGTTGATACCTTTACTGTGCCTTGTCTATAATGAATCACTCAAACAAGGAAAGCTGCCTACATCTATGACCCAAGCCACTATATCTGTGCTTCCCAAAAAGGACAAAGACCCCACTAAATGTGAGTCTTATCGCCTACTCACATGTGATTATAAAATACTTACAAAGATTCTCTCCTTAAGATTGGAACCTATAGTACCAAAAATTGTGCATCCTGACCAGACAGGCTTTGTAAAAGGCAGGCAGTCTTTTCATAATTTACGTCGCCTCTTTAACATAATATATTCTAAACGTTCGATTCACTCGCCAGAAATAGTCAACTCATTAGACACCATTTCTCAATTTGGTAAATCCTCTGGGTACAAGATTAACCTCACCAAAAGTGTTTTGTTCCAAATTAATGTTTTGGCTCGGAATCAATCCTTCGACTCATACCCATTCAGGACTACAGAGGGCCCCATGACATACCTGGGAGTAAGTGTCACAAGTAGATATAAGGACCTATTCCGAAATAACTTCAAACCAGCTTTAGGACAAATCAAGGAGAACCTTAATCGCTGGTCTGATCTGCCCCTGTCCCTAGCTGGACGCATTAATTCAATAAAGATGGTAACGCTACCTAAAATCTTGTACTTATTCCAAACAGTCCCGATCTTCATACCCAAATCATTCTTTAAAGAGCTTGACAGGCATATCAGTACATTTATATGGAACAAAACTATACCTCGCGTACGGAAAACAGTTCTCGAGAGACGTAAGGAGAATGTCCGCTCCCAGTTTCGTTCATTCCCCTTAAAACCAAATATCGGCCCTCTAGATCATTGTCTGACGGTCAAGCCCCATCTTTCGGGTGGTGTCTCCCAGCTGTATACTGCTATTCAGGCCATGAAATGCCCATCTCTTTTGTCTCTTAAGGTACAGTGGGAGGAGGATCTAAACATAGAATTGACGGATGAAATTTGGCAAAGAGCTATACATAAAATATACACATCGTCTATCTGTGTTAGGCACAGGTTGATACAATTCAAAGTATTTAATCGCCTGCATCTCTCTAGGACCAAATTGGCCAAAATATATACTAATGTGGATCCCAACTGTACGCGCTGTCACCAAGCCCCTGCCTCTCTGGCTCACATGTTTTGGTCATGCCCAAGCATAGGCACATTCATGACATAAAAGAATGTCGGTTTGTGTTATGTACATTTAAAACAATAAAAACACTGAAATAAATTAAAACACTTTATATTCAAATGTCAAAAAGGTTACTCAAATCAATGAACAGCACTAATAAAGCCCCATTCTTACAGATCTTTAACTAAAAAAAAGTTGGTTTAGGGTTTGGTTACTCTTTAATACATTTAATCTTTGAATAAGGTTTTTTTTCACATTTAAATATGTTACAGTTAATGTACAGTACAGTTTTGTAACTTTTGTGAAAATTACATTTAAAATTACATTTTAATTTAAACCAAGTTTTCATTTACCTGTACATAAGCACAATGTAGTGTTAATTTTCAAACTCCATTTACCATGGTAAAGTGTCTGACAACAATTAATATTATTATTAGAATAAAACTGCCTAATTTTTTAACTGTAGAGCTGTAGCTGAATAGTTAGGCCTACTACATTATGGTGGAACTATTTAATAACATATTTTCTGAAGTGGTACTTGCCTTGGTATAAAAAAGTTTGAGAACCAATGTTTTAAAGACATGGTATAAAATGAAATCCTGCTTTTTAAGAACTTTTCAGTAAACCATTTCTTCTTTCCCCTTGTAGAGTCATCGAGGATCCAGTTTATTTTTGAAACATTAGTAAGAAATTGTTCATCTGCTACATTGCACTGTCACCTCTGCTAGAGATGCTTTGACCTTTTGTGATAGGTTTTGATTGTACTTAGTTTAATAAAAATGTACTGAATTTGATTTTATTTGTTTTACTACACTGTAATGTTAGTGTTGTGATTAAAACAGCGTAACTGGGGGCTCTGAAAACACTGCTTATGAATAATTTGTGAATTGTAAACTTTCATCTGAATAAATGAAATGGTTGGTTCTAACATTTTAGAGTCTTCTTCAGTAGAAATCTCATTCTGCATTCCCCACGGTAAAGAAGACACAGTACCCCCTCGGGATGCCCTCTCTCACGCTGGGCCCTTGGTCCAGCTTTTCAAAAGTGTGGGGGATGGATGTGGTTTGTTTATAAACAATAAAAATGATGAACACATTGACAGAGGGGTACAAAATGCAGGGCTTAAAGTTCTCTGGCACTGTGCGGGATTTCCGGCTTGCAGCGTTTGGCTGGGAAAAAAATAATCCTACATTAAAAAAAAGAAAAGAAAAAAAAAATCAGAAAAGGGGAGAAAAAACGCCCACACAAAGCTTTTTCTCTGGTGGTATAATGTAACAATTTACTGTTTTTAAACATTAAAATAATATACACTTTTATTTCATAGTTCTTCAACAGGTATGCAAACAATATCCCAATAATAGCAATTAGCATTAGTCTAAAAAACGAAATATAATACCGAAAACACTCGACATGTCAACAAAACGATTAACAGAACATCTTCCCAAACACATATCAAGCTTATTTAATAACCTCGAAAGCATAAACACTCATTCAAAGTACATGGAAAAGGGAGATGTAAATAACCATAAGTTCCCGCCTCCTCAGCACGAGCTGACCGATAACACCCCAAGAGAGGCGGGACTTAAGGCAGAACAGCCAATCATCAGCCGGTCACACTCAAAGCCGGTGTCAAGTTTGAGAGGGAGGGGGGAGGAGGCAGCCGCGGCGAGCGCAGACACAGAGCGGCCAGAGAAACGGAGGAACGACTGTAGTAAGGCGTTTGTGCAAAACTGCGGAAAAACTGCAGAAAATGTGCGGGTGTCGAACCCTCTCACCGGGAAAAGTGTGGGTGTTAAAACACCCACATCCCCCACGGGTGCGACGCCCCTGTGTGCAACACATTTTCACTGAACAAATGTACACATCTCTTGTCATTAGACATTACTAAAACATGTTTTTTTTACAGAAACTGTAATTTTCCACCAAAATAAAAGATCAACTGATTTCAGTCATAAAAGGTACAAGGGTTTCTTTTTATTTTTCAAAAACCTTTAAATATTATTGTATTTGGATTGTTCTACTTCATGTTTTTAACAATACATCCATGCATACTCTGCATAATAAAGTTTGGGATTATTTTCATCTGTTTTATACAGCATGTTTCCAAAATAAAACTGCGGTTTTACAGTTTTGAGCACGTGATAGTTTATTGAAGTTGATTGTAAAGCCATTGCTGCCAGTCATTTGATTGTTAGCCTTTATCATGTACTGTTGATCTAAATGCAAACTAAGATCTAATTGAACATACAAGTGTGTATTTATACATGGTGCCAGGTACGACGGTGAAACAACATCGTGTCATCAACGTTGAGTAACTTTTCAATGTCAACACCTCATTCAGCGTTAATCCAAGGTCTGCAGAACGACCATAATTCACCTGTGATTTCAGTGTCTCTGCAGGGGATTATAGATCAACAGCGCCACCTGCTGTCGACACGCAGCTATTGATAGTAATGCTTCAGTCAAAAATAAGTAATAATTCAAACTTAAAATAAAATATATAAATTAAGTTTATATTTTAATATCCTTTAAAACATCATTTACTTCTGTGAAAAAAATAAATAAATAAAATCATTCTGATCCCAAACTCTGACAGGTGTGTGTGTGTGTGTAGCACTTACTTACACACTAATGCCCCACAATAATAAACATGTTAAATACCCATCCGAGGAGGAATATAATTTATATAGGAGGATATAATTTTATATGTAATATTACCTTTCATTTTCATCATCATCTTTAAGATTTCATGATAATTTCTGTTCAACTTTTTTTCTCAGTTGATAATTCCATCCACAATTCATAAAACACCACAAGCAACTGAGGTACAAGAAGGCTTGACTTCCAAAAGTCATTGAAATTAGGGCTGCACGATTCTGGATAAATTGAGAATCACGATTTTTTGATCTCATATAGAGATCACGATTCTCCTACGATTCTTTATTATTATTATTACTATTAACATTATCATTATCACAAGTATATAAATTAATTATTTTATTTTGCAAGGATTCTTTAAATTGATCAAGTGTGACAAAGACATTTATAACAAAATATTTCTATTACACACAATTATTGTTCTTCTGAACTTTCTATCAAAGAAACCTGAAAAAAATCTACTCATCTGTTTTCAACATAATAATAATAATAATAATAATAATGTTTTTTTTGAACGGCAAAACAGCATATTATTCTGATTTCTAAAGATCATGTAACACTGAAGACTGGAGTAATGATGCTGAAAATACAGCTGCACACCACAGAAATAAATTACATTTTAAAATACATTCAAGTGAAAGCAGTTATTTTAAATGGTAAAAATATTTCAAAACTTTACTGTTTTTGCTGTACTTTGGATCAGATAAATATAGTTTGGTGAGCAGAAGAGACTTTAAAAAAACATTACACATCTTATGGTTCAAAAACTTTTGACTGGTAGTGTATATATAATATATTTAAAACCCCAGTTTTTTTAATATTAGAATGATGAAAAAGTTGTTTAGATCACTGATTCAACGACTCACTCATAAACCTACTACACTTGTTTCATTTCTGGATGAATCAGCGTTTTTGAACGATTCTCTTGAATGAAAAATTAATTCATTGACAAATAAATTAAGACACTTGTCGCCACCTGTTGGTGAAATAATGCAATCGACACAAACGTTATTTAAAGCGCAGTACTTTCAAAAGGGGATTTGTTATATTTTGATCGCTGCCATACATCAATGTTTATATTTAAACTATAAACTTTATCCCAGTATTTCTGTGATAATATAAATGACTGTAAGACAGATATAATACTGTGTAGTTGAAAAGACTGTTTGTGAAGATGTTTCTTAACCAAACATGGTAAGAGCTCTCTCTGTGTCAGCGGCAGATATCCAGATATGAAGAAAAAAAAAAAAAAAAAAAATAGTCTACGGAGTCTCGATCTGAATCAACCGAGTCGCGAACAGGCTCCGAAGTGCCGATCTGAATCAACGGAGTCGCGAACATGCTCCGAAGTGCCGATCTGAATCAACCGAGTCGCGAACATGCGCCGAAGTGCAGATTTGAATCAACCGAGTCGCGAACAGGCTCCGAAGTGCCGATCTGAATCAACCGAGTCGCGAACAGGCGCCGAAGTGTCGATCTGAATCAACCGAGTCGCGAACATGCGCCGAAGTGTCGATCTGAATCAACCGAGTCGCGAACATGCTCCAAAGTGTTGATCTGAATGTAGCGCCTCTCTAGCGTGCTGAACTATAATGAGAGGTGGCTATTTTGAGTTCTTTAAATATCTTTCAAATCAAATAAGTGAGGATTCACAAATAAATGTATGAGTATCTGACTTGTGTGTGTGTGTGATTACTATCTTTTTAAATGAAATACTATCCCCCTTTAAATCACAATTTAAGCAGTAATATTCACACTTTAACAGGAAATTAAAAGTCTTGGAATTACTCTTCTCCTATAAACAATTTCAAATTTAACCCAAATTTTACTCTTTTTCTTAATTAACTTGAAATATCAAAAGAGTCAGTAACCACAAAGGTTTAAAAATATATAAAACAGATTTATTTAGAAAAGAATGTCAGAAATTAAATATGTCTGGTCAAACTCACTTCTCACATCACAGATGCATTTAAATTCACATTAAACAAATAAGGGCCCAAGAAAATAAAATAGCCGGCAGAAACCTATCTTAAAATGAAATACCATACAAGTGTTCAAATGATGCAGGCCTGAATGTAGCTCGGGTACGTTGTAGCCTTAAACCCAATGGCTGTTTCACCATGCAGGCCAAACAAACAAATTTTACCTTTCTTCAATGTGCATGTAATCTCACGTGCTTCGGATCAACGGCGTCAGCAGCAGAAGACAGGAGGAGAGGATGAAGAGAAGGTTCATATGGTTGACTATCTCAGCAAAGTCCATCGCTCGACAACGCTATCCGTATCCGGGAAAGTCTTTGATCATCGTCGGTTTCATATTTTCACACAGGCTTAACTAATTAAGGTCGCTGGCCGCTAGTTTATCAGCAAAGTCCATGCAAAACACTAACCACTAAATCAGCGGCTAATTTAAACTTATGTCTGTCGTGACGGATGAGTTTTTCACTCAAACAAACAGAACTATAACCACTAATGGGCTAGTTGCATATCTCCGCCATCTTGGATTTCCGGTCTTGCGAGTGTGTGCGTAGATATTTCCGGTTGTGCTTAAAGTCAGTGCAGAGAACCGGAGAAGTCCAAATATTACCTTCTATATGTTTACAGGATTTATAATATCACTTCATATGCAAATAAGATATTCACAAGAGGAGTGAAGTTTCCTACCGTTGTGCTGTGTTTGGTCCTCAGGCGCCTCTTCACCTCGCTCACACGCGCGTTTACAACGCTAAATTAATCATCTTTGCTAATTATTATACATTTACTTCATTGTCAGCTTCATGTACTTCATTTATTATTGTTCAACGAACTGTTTGAAACAAAAACAACAAAAAAGGTTGCATTTCAGTGTCTCTGCAGGGGATTATACATCAACAGCGCCACCTGCTGTCGATACGCGGCTATTGGTAGTGATGCTACAGTCAAAAATCAGTAATAATTCACTTATCAAAATAAAATATATAAAATAATGTTTCTATTTTAATATCCTTTAAAATATCATTTATTTCTGTGATGTGCCGCTGTATTTTCAGCATCATTCATTCTTCTGTGTTACATGATCTTCAGAAGTCAGTCTAATATGATGATTTATTATTAGAATTATTAATAGCTGTGCTACAAAATATTATTTTGGAATCTGCAATACCTTTTTCAGGATTCTTCAATCTATACATTTTTTTTAAAGAACAGCGTTTATTCAAAATATAAATATATTCTAACAATATTAATCTTTGATATCACTTCTTATGAATTTAACACATCCTTGCTGAATAAAAGATTCTAAGATCTAATAAAGAATAACATTTCTTATATAAAAAAAGAAAGAATAAACATTTACTGACCTCAAACTATTTAACTTCAGTGAATATTGTTAGAAAATATTTATATTTTAAATAAATGCTCTTCTTTGTGTGTGTGTGTGTGTATAAGCCCACTAACACACTAGGCAAGGCAAGGCTTATTTATATAGCACATTTTGTACACAATGGTAATTCAAAGTGCTTTACATAAAAGAAAGTAAAATAATCATGAAGAAAAATAATAAAAATAAAACAAGCAATTTTAAAACTTTTAAAATGACAAAAAAAAATTACTTACTTAAAATGAATTTAAAACAGTTAGAAAATGATTTTACATAAAATAAAACTGAAAATAAAGTGCAATCAGTTCGGACATCGCTCAGTGCTCATTCAGTAAATGCACAGCTAAACAGATGAGTTTTAAGTCTAGATTTAAATGTGACTAGTGTTTTAGCACATCTGGTCTCTTCTGGAAGATGATTCCAGCTGCAGGCAGCATACTCCCCTTGTTTTGTGTGAACACTTGTTATTTCTAACTGACTTGATCCTAGTGATCTGAGTGCTCTGTTAGGCTTATATTCAGTGAACATATCTGCAATATATTTCAGTCCTAGGTCATTTAGTGACTTATATACGAGTAAAAGTACAGAAATAAGAAGCAAAGCACAGAGCAGTAAGCTAGAACGTCCGAACGGTAGCAAAGCCGGAAGCAATCCCTCACAAGCTAACCCCCACAAGGTTATTTTTTATTTTTTAAAAGACATTTTTAAAGCACACTAAGAATACCATATAAAAGCTAACAAATAGGACTACAGAGTTCTGTTCAGCTGAAATTATAAAGCATAGGTGATTTAAGGGTAACTGGGACAGTTATGAAATTCTGTCTTGTGCAAAGTTTTTTTTTTGCTAAATTAAAAAAATAAGTTCTGTATCAGCTGAGAAGAGACGATGCTAATCATCAGAGGACCTCAGATGATGCTAACCCTGAATCAACAACAGAAACTAACAAATATTGCTACAAGTGTGACTGCATCATATTATAATTATTAATTATTAATAATATTAATAATGTTCATCGTCTGGCTGACTACGTCCTGTATTAATTTTCTAAAAATCCTGTCATACGTGCACAAATTGACAGTCACCACTTATAAGCTATTACTAAATATTGTAGAAACATAATTTTCTGTAAAGTTGCTTTGTAACGATTTGTATTGTAAAAAGCACATACAAAAAAAAAAACATCAGAAACATTTCTGCAGTACTGAAGATATTAAATATTTATCTGAGGAGGAAACTATATTGCATCATAATGAAAGGATGTGTGACGTACACTTTTCTGTAAACTGAGCCAAACATTTTTTCACTGAGTAAGAATAATTACTGTATTGCGCAACTTAGTTCATACTTAGATATAATTTTCTATGCAACATAACCTTTTATTTTCATCATCATCTTTAAGAGTTCATGATCATTTATGGTCAACTTTATTTCTCAGTTGATGAATCCATCCACAATTCATAAAACACAACACATGCAACTGAGGTACAAGAAGGCTTGACTTCCAAAAGCCATTGAAATCATTTTAAAATCACATCGACAGGTAAAAAAAAAGCCTCAGGTCAGATATTCATTTAACACAAATTAACTGTTTGACAAACACTTTCTGCTTTGATGTCCAGGTGTGAATTAAAAAAAAATCTCAAACAGGCTCCGAAGTGCCGATCTGAACCAACCGAGTCGCGAACAGGCTCCGAGGTACCGATCTGAATCAACGAGTCGCGAACATGCTCCGAAGTTCCGATCTGAATCAACCTAGTAGCGAACAGGCTCCGAAGTCCCGATCTGAATCAACCGAGTCGCGAACAGGCTCCGAAGTGGCGATCTGAATCAACCAAGTCGCGAACATGCTCCGAAGTTCCGATCTGAATCAACCGAGTCGCGAACAGGCTCCGAAGTGGCGATCTGAATCAACCAAGTCGCGAACATGCTCCGAAGTGCCGATCTGAATCAACCGAGTCGCGAACAGGCTCCGAAGTGGCGATCTGAATCAACCAAGTCGCGAACATGCTCCGAAGTGCCGATCTGAATCAACCGAGTCGCGAACAGGCTCCGAAGTGCCGATCTGAATCAACCGAATCGCGAACAGGCTCCGAAGTGCCGATCTGAAAACTTCAACCAAAGAATGTAAAAAAATAACTATATTTCTCTAATAACTCTACAACTCTATGAAAGACTCAGAGAGAAATAATAAGAGGAGTGAAGTTTCCTACCGTTCTGCTGTGTTTGGTCCTCACGCGCGTCTGACGCTCTGCAACGCGTCTCCACCTCCCTCACACGTGCGTTTACAGCGCTAAATTAATCATCTTTGCTAATTATTATACATTTACTTCATTATCAGCTTCAGGTACGTCATTTATTATTGTTCGATGAACTGTTTGAAACAAAAAAAAGGTTGTATTTCAGTAATAATTCAAAATTATCAAAATAAAATAAAATAATGGTTTCTATTTTAATATCCTTTAAAATATAATTTATTTCTATGATGTGCAGCTGTATTTTCAGCATCATTCCTCCAGTCTTCAGTGTCACCCCAGATAGCCACTGGACGCTGTAACGGAACAGGGCCGCAACCGCAAAACGATAGAGCCGGGTCTGGCACGCATCCGCCTCACGGACTCGTTGTCTGAGTCCAAACGCACATCGGGCCGAAGCCGTTTCTGGTCTGTTTTTAGGGGTTGTTGCGGATATGTGCCAGCGCCGATCCAGCACCGCCTGATCATCCCGTTATGCTGTGTTCACACCAAACGCGAATAGAGCGTCAAATTCGCGTCTACCGCGCCTAGTTTGCCGCTTGACCATTTTGAGATCATTCGCTTCATTCGCGCGAGTAATTCGCTTGATTCGCGCGTGAAATTAACTTCACAACAGACGCGAATTCGCGTCATGGGGGGGCTTCTGCCAGCTGAGTCCACGGAGCATTTTCAACCGCCATTTTTATTCGGATAATTTCAAAATATTACTGTTATTGTGTCATGAAATGTAGTTTTAAAAGTATTTCAGGCGAGAATGTAGTTGTTTTAAACTCAAATATGCGGTTTATTTATAATGACAGCGTCTATTTAAAAAAATGTGTTTCGCCGATCTCGGAGATGAGCTCCATTCGACCAGCGGGAGCTCCGTCATCATGTATCCGCCGAGAGCAGCCTTTCCTCGGCTAGATCTTCTGACTTTTGCCGCTGGCTCTGATGTCTCTTTAGTGGTTCAAGATAAAATATAATTCGTTTGGGGTAAAATGAAACGTTTCTTATCTTTGGCCTTTATTCAATTTATCTATTCATATGTTTTATATATATACATAGGTCCTTTTTATTCCGGTCTCTATAGAAATATGAACTTTTGTCATATAGCTCCGGTTTGACTGCTCACTGACAACATCAGTCGTTCTTGTTGAATGAGTGGAGAAGGGTATTCCTGCACAACCGGAGGCTGCAGGAACATACTGTTGAATGAGTGACTCCTAGCAGGCTCCTGATTGGTTAACGCGCCTTTGCATTGACTTACATTGAAATCATTCGCGCCAGACGCTCTATTCGCGTTTGGTGTGAACACAGCATCACAGATACGTAACGGGTGCGTGAAACGATTCCGCCTACCGGAGCTGTGCCGAATGTGTTACGAATCCGCTTAAATCACCACTGGATTGACCTTTTGCCTTTTCGGCATTTTTGTCATACTAAAAACAACGTGAACAAAGTTAACAAACACAGAATTAATGACCACGAATTCATATTTTAATTATAAAAAAACGAACAACAAAGTCATGAACATACACATAATTAATGGATAAAAAAAAAAAAAACGCACAGGCTATAAACACAACGTGGAAGAAAAAAAACATGCACTTAAACAAATTCACTATAGGTGCTGTGGCAGCTGTGGCTGTTTGTTCTGTGCAGTATTAGTTCTTTCTTTAGTTTCATTTTGGTTTGTATAAGTAGTTCATGTGTGACACCTTGTGGTGAAAATCGTTATTACAATTCTCAGTAGAACGCAACAGGAAGCTCGTAAAACAGTAGAAGAAGAGTCGTTTTCTGTGATCTGCGTTTTAGATTCTGTCTAATCCTTGGAGTAGATACGACCGTAAGTTATACATTTCATATTGAAAATAACTGCAATAATGTTGTGTTAATTTAATTAAAAGCTGGTCGTTATTAAGACGTTTAGAGATTGATGTTTGATTCTGAAATATAGCGTGATCTGACAGCTAATATGCTAATAAGGTTACATAGTCAAATTTTTCTTCAAAGACATAATTCGGTTGTTTATTTTGTTGTTTAATTCTGTAAACAGATGTTTGTGAATGTGAAAATGTCCATGCTATTTTGTAAATCATTTTGTAATTTGTATTTTTGTGTTTCTTTTAGTTTTACAGTAAAGTAAAGTGCATCACATAAGCACAACGAAGAACGTGTGATGAAGCTTTATTCCTGTTAGCTATCTGTCAGTCTTTGGTTTAGAACACCATTGCCAGGGCAGAATAGTAAAAGGTCGACTGCACAGCGGGTGAAGACAAACAATCAGGATTCCGTCCAGCTTACATGTAATACTACATTATCAAGATGGATGAGTCACAGCCTCGCAAGAAACAAGAGGAAGTTGACCAACCTTTAGAAACAAGATCACGGTCAAGCAGATCACGTCGTTCGAGTAGATCTTCGGCTAGTGCAGCTGCGACCACAGCAAGAGCTAAAGCAGCCGCATGCAAAGTAAAGGCCTCTTATGCCGAAAAGGAAGCCATCATGATGAGAGAAAGAGCTCAAATTGAAGAGCATCAACAGAAAGCACTGGCTGAGACAGCTCGCAGAAAAGCAGAAGTTGAAGCTGATTTATACGTGTTACAACTGCAAAAAGAAGCTGTAGCAGCATCTACAGAGGCAGAAGTTTATGAAGCTGCAGTTTATGAAGAAGACGGAGCAAGTGTCGATCTAGAAAAAGAATCATGCATCTCAAGTAGAATTGAACGCACAGAAGAGTATGTGCAGAAACATTCTCAGCAAAGAAATTCTCCTAATTTGAATCCTAATTCACAACATGAAAGTGAGGGTTCAAGTTATGTGACACGGAGTTATGTTGCAGGCTCACTAAGTTCTCTCCCTCCAACAGTGAAGGAGGAATTGAATGCAGAGACAATTCCTATGAAGCAGGAACAGACAACTCGGCACAACTTCCAGTGTTCTCGTTCGAATGTAAAAGTTGAGCCATATGATGGAGCTGATGAAGTAAAGCATCAAAAATATCCAGTACGAAAGCAACGTGACTCCTGCCTGCCCTCTCAAGTTCCTGCTGAGTGCTTTACTCCAGCACCACCATCACCTCATGCAAACGACTTTACTACATATTTGCTGAAGAAAGAAATGGTGAGTTCTGGCTTGTTCCAATTTGATGACTGTCCAGAAAATTACTGGGCGTGGAAAACGTCTTTTCGAGCTGTAACCAGTGAACTCAATATAGCTAGTAGAGAGGAGATAGATCTTCTTGTCAAATGGCTTGGTCCTGATTCATCCAGTCATGCCAAACGAATCAAATCAGTTCATGTCAGTGATCCTGCCTTAGGAGTTCGTATGATATGGCGTCGCCTGGAGGACTGCTATGGGTGTCCAGAGGTCATCGAGCAGGCGATGTTAAAGAGACTTGACACTTTTCCTCGCATCACAATCAAAGACAACCATCGTCTGAGAGATCTTGGGGACTTGCTACTCGAGCTGCAGTCAGCAAAAGAAAGTGGTCGTTTACCTGGTCTTGCTTACCTTGACACAGCACGGGGAGTCAACCCCATCATTGAAAAACTCCCATTCAGTCTTCAAGATAAGTGGATTACGCAAGGTTCCAGGTACAAAGAAGACCATAATGTATACTTTCCTCCTTTCAGCTTCTTTGTTGAATTTGTTTGTAGACAAGCAAGAACTAGAAATGACCCTAGTTTTGCTCTTGCTTCAACTGGCTACTCAAACAATACAAAATCAGACGGAGCTGCCAAGTTGAGTAACAGAACTTCTGTCTTCGTCAAGAAAACTGAAATAATGGCTGCGCAACCAAACCAAGACAGAAACTTAGACAAGAATGTAGATCCAGACAAGTTTTGTACCATACACAATAAACCTCATCCACTTTACAAGTGTCGCACATTCAGGAGCAAACACCTAGATGAACGAAAAGCACATTTGAAGGAAAAGTTTATCTGTTTTAGATGTTGTGCTTCCACTAAGCATGTTGCAAGAGACTGCAGAGCATCTGTTAAGTGCAGAGAATGCAACAGTGACCGACACATTGCAGCCATGCATCCGGGTCCTGCCCCGTGGTCCATTGAGGTGTCTGTATCAACTGCAGATCAAAACATGGAAAAAACAGATGAAGACACTGCTGAGGTAAACAACAAGTGCACTGAGATTTGTGGAGATGCTAGTAGGCCCAAGTCATGTTCAAAGATTTGTCTCGTAAATGTTTATCCCTCTAATCAACGTGAAAGAGTCAAACGCATTTATGCTGTACTGGATGAACAGAGTAATAGATCATTAGTGAAGTCACAGTTCTTTGATCTGTTCAACATCGTTAGCAGTTCTTCCCCCTATACATTGAAGACGTGTTCAGGTATAGTGACTACGGCGGGGAGGAAAGTAAATGGATTCTCTGTCGAATCGCTTGATGGGAAAACAGTAGTTGCTCTTCCGCCTTTGATAGAGTGTAACACTTTACCAGATGACAGATCCGAGATTCCCACGCCGGAGATAGCTATGTGTTTCCCCCACCTCACTGCTGTGTCAGATAAAATTCCTCCTTTAGACTCTTGTGCTCCTATCCTTCTCCTCTTGGGTCGAGATATTCTTAGTGTGCACAAAGTGCGTGAACAACGAAATGGACCCCTCAACACACCATACGCACAGCGCTTAGACCTGGGCTGGGTGATAGTGGGAGAAGTTTGCCTGAATGGGACTCATTGTCAGTCCAGCGTGAACGCTTATAAGACCAACATACTTCCAAATGGGTGAACGTCATTCTTCTCTCCATGCACAAAAGGTTTCAATGTCGTAGAGCGGGGTGAGTCACCTTTTTTGTCATATCTACCCGACCCACCATGTTCTCTCAAGTGTTCAAAAACCAGTGAGAGCTATACAACTGGCTTAAAAGAGAATGTGTTCTTCAGATCTTCAGAGGATGATAAATCTGCTTTATCTGTAGAGGATAGAGTCTTTCTCGACATAATGGACAAAGAGGTGTACCTTGATAATGATAACCACTGGGTGGCGCCACTTCCATTCCGCTCTCCAAGAAAGCAACTCCCGAACAATAGAGAGCAAGCTATACAAAGGCTGAACTCGTTGCAGCGCACTCTTTCAAAGAAACCGAATATGAAAACGCATTTCTTTGGTTTTATGCAGAAGGTGATTGAAAATGAGCAAGCAGAACCTGCTCCACCCTTACAATCAGAGGAAGAATGTTGGTATTTGCCAATTTTTGGAGTTTACCACCCACACAAACCTGACAAAATCAGGGTGGTCTTCGATTCGAGCGCTCAGTATGGAGGGGTGTCCCTTAATGATGTTTTGATGAGCGGACCTGATCTTAACAATACCCTTTTGGGTGTGCTGTTGCGCTTCCGTAGGGAGAAAGTAGCTGTGATGGCGGACATAGAACAAATGTTCTATTGTTTCAAGGTAAAAGAGCAGCATCGCAACTATCTTCGCTTTCTTTGGCACAAAGACAACTGTGCAGAAAAGGAGATCATTGATTACAGAATGACCGTGCACGTCTTTGGCAATAGTCCTTCGCCAGCAGTCGCTATATATGCCTTAAGGCGAGCAGCAGAGTATGGCGAAGCAGATTATGGTATGGATGCTAAGGACTTTGTGTTACGCAACTTCTACGTTGACGATGGCATCACATCTGTCCCTACTGAAAGAGAAGCCATTGATCTCCTAAAGCGTACGCAAGCAATGCTATCAAAGTCAAGCTTGAATCTGCATAAAGTGGCTTCTAACAGTGCTTCGGTGATGGAAGCTTTTCCATCTAGTGAGAGAGCCAACGATCTCAAAGGCCTGGATTTTGATAAAGACCCAATACCTCTCCAACGCAGCCTTGGTATAAGTTGGAACATCAAGGCAGACTGCTTCACATTTAAAGCTTCTCAAGATCTCAAACCCTTTACTCGAAGAGGGATCCTTTCCACCGTCAATAGTTTATATGATCCCCTCGGGTTTGTCTGTCCAGTCACTATGCAAGGCAAAGCTATAGTGAGAGAACTTTCAACTATACAACAGGATTGGGACACTGTTCTTCCGGCAGACAAAAGAGATTCGTGGAAGGTATGGACTTCATCTTTAGCAGAGCTTGATCGATTGCAAATACCACGATCTTATGTCCCAACCTCATTGTGTGGAGCTCAGGTTCGAGAGTTGTGTATCTTCTCGGATGCTTCTATTTTAGCTATCGCTGCAGTAGCGTACCTACGAGTAATAGACTCAAACGGACAGCTTCACGTGGGGTTTGTAATGGGAAAGTCCAAGTTGGCCCCTTTTCCAGCACATACTGTTCCACGCCTGGAGTTATGTGCAGCGGTACTTGCTGTTGAGCTGATGGAACTTATAAAGGAAGAAATTGACATAGAGTTCCACAATATCCAGTTCTACACTGACAGTCGCATAGTGCTCGGCTACATTCACAATGTAACACGCAGATTCTACATGTACGTGGCTAACAGAGTTGCACGCATAAGAAAAACCACGGAACCTAGTCAATGGCATTACGTCTGTTCTGAACAGAACCCAGCAGATCATGCCACCAGGTTTGTGGCAGCAGCCCACTTACCCCTTACCAACTGGTTCTCAGGTCCAGAGTTCCTTAGGGAATGTGACCCTATAGGATGTAGTTTAGGAGAGTCATATGGACTTGTAAAAGCAGAAGAGGATGTTGAAATTCGCCCCCAAGTGAACACACTGGCAACTAACGTCAAAGAGGACTTACTAGGCTCAAGCAGATTTGAACGTTTCTCAAGCTGGAGATCCTTGGTGAGAGCTATCACTACTCTGACGCACATAGCAAATTCATTCTCACAATCTTTTCCTGACACACTCTGTCGAAAATGGCATCTGTGTACTAAAACCTCAGGTGTGGAGATATCACAAGCCAAGGCGACTATAGTCAAAACCGTACAACGAGAAGTGTACCAGGAAGAATTTGAGAGTTTGACTAAGTTTGGTAAAGTCTCGCAGCGTAGCACACTCCTGAGGCTTGACCCCTTTGTGGACAATGAGGGTCTGTTAAGAGTTGGGGGTCGCATTCACTGTGCTGACATCTCTGATATAGAGAAGCATCCCTTGATAATCCCTCCCAATCATCACGTAACCGGTCTTTTAATTCAGCATTATCATGATCAAGTGGCTCATCAAGGCCGGCATTTTACTGAGGGTGCTATACGTAGTGCTGGATTGTGGATAGTCAGTGGCAAAAGATCTGTTTCAAATATCATCCACAAATGTGTGCTGTGCAAGAAACTGAGAGGTAAGATGGAGAGTCAGAAGATGTCGGCTTTGCCCTCAGATAGAGTTTCTGTAGATCCACCTTTCACACACACAGGTCTTGATGTTTTTGGACCATTCACTGTGGTGACACGTAAGACAAGAGGGCATAATGCTGAGAACAAGCGATGGGCTGTCATATTCAGTTGCTTAAATACCAGAGCAGTTCACTTAGAGGTTGTGGAGTCTCTATCAGCGTCAAGCTTTATATGTGCTTTGCGTCGCTTCTTGGCTGTCAGAGGACCAGTGAAGCACTTTCGTTCTGACAGGGGGACAAATTTCGTTGGAGCAGTCAAGGAACTCCAAATTGACAGTAGCGACTCAGAGTTGAAAGGCTTCTTGCAGAATCAAGGTTGCACGTGGACCATTAATGCTCCACATTCCTCCCATATGGGAGGAGTGTGGGAAAGAATGATCGGCATTGCCAGACGTATTTTGGAGGCTCTCTTGATGAAAACTCCCACAAGACTCACGCATGAGGTCTTAACAACTTTAATGGCAGAAGTCATGGCCATCATGAATTCCAGACCCTTAATCCCAATTTCATCAGATACGGGCATGCCCCAAGTGCTTTCACCAGCAATGCTCTTAACTCAGAAGGCGAGTGTTGCTCCAGCACCTCCAGGAAATTTTGAGATAGGGCACTTGCACAAAAATCAGTGGCGTCAAGTCCAGATGCTGGCTGATTCATTCTGGAAGCGATGGAAGCAGGAGTACTTGTCTACCTTGCAACCCAGGAGAAAATGGACAGAGGAGAGAGAGAGTATTCAGGAAGGAGACATTGTTCTGTTGAAGGATGGGGAAGCTAAGCGCAGTGAGTGGCCAATTGGTCTCATAGCAAAGACTGTAGCCTCATCTGATGGAAAAATTCGTAAGGTTATGGTGAAGACTGCTAAGCAAGGGGTATTCAGAGAGTACTTAAGACCTATATGTGATGTTGTCTTACTTTTGTCAAATAATCGGAATGCATAGTGGTATAACACAAGTTATACCAGGCGGGGAGTGTTCTGTGCAGTATTAGTTCTTTCTTTAGTTTCATTTTGGTTTGTATAAGTAGTTCATGTGTGACACCTTGTGGTGAAAATCGTTATTACAATTCTCAGTAGAACGCAACAGGAAGCTCGTAAAACAGTAGAAGAAGAGTCGTTTTCTGTGATCTGCGTTTTAGATTCTGTCTAATCCTTGGAGTAGATACGACCGTAAGTTATAAATTTCATATTGAAAATAACTGCAATAATGTTGTGTTAATTTAATTAAAAGCTGGTCGTTATTAAGACGTTTAGAGATTGATGTTTGATTCTGAAATATAGCGTGATCTGACAGCTAATATGCTAATAAGGTTACATAGTCACATTTTTCTTCAAAGACATAATTCGGTTGTTTATTTTGTTGTTTAATTCTGTAAACAGATGTTTGTGAATGTGAAAATGTCCATGCTATTTTGTAAATCATTTTGTAATTTGTATTTTTGTGTTTCTTTTAGTTTTACAGTAAAGTAAAGTGCATCACATAAGCACAACGAAGAACGTGTGATGAAGCTTTATTCCTGTTAGCTATCTGTCAGTCTTTGGTTTAGAACACCATTGCCAGGGCAGAATACTGTTGCTGCTCCTGCTGCTGACGCGCCAGTCTCTCCTCGCGCCCTCCTCTCCTGTCCGCCGAAAGGGCAAACCAGCATGCCTCCATATTTCAGCTTCAGCACCTGGAAAAAAGCATTACTGATTAGGATGAATGAGACATTTGGATCAGTGCTGGTCCTACATGACGACAAAACAGGCAGACGTATATTGCATTTGCTCAAAATGAAGATATGCCCATCCTTCTCGGCCTAATTCTATAACGATTTGTGCATTAGTTGATGGAACTGTAATAAAATAATAGCCTAATAATAAAAACAACTGGTCATGTAAAACTGAATAAGACAAATGAACTATGTAACGACTGAGGTTAAGACGTAGCCCCAATTAGGCCTAGTAATAAAAAGAATAAGAAGAATAAACAGAAGGCATTATTGTTGGTGTATGATGTTTTACGAAGACGTCAAAACTGGAAGAATTGAATCAAAAGAAATCTGTGCGGGAAGGATCGATTGTCATCCTCTTTTGTATGTCGTTTATCCTCGTACTTCTTAGCGAGTAAAAGTAGGCTACTTCACTCTCACTCATCTCCCTACTACTAGGACTGTCACTTTTGTGAAAAAATCATTTTCGATTTTTAAGACATAAGTGTTTATTGAATCGATTTTCCATGTCTACAAAAAAGACGTTTGCTTTTTCAACATCGAATAACGGACGAACGTAAAGAGAGCGCTGGAAACGCACAAGTCAGCCATATTTCTTATTTATTGGCATGAAGTTTCGTGCAGAATGTCTCGTAACTTTGAACGTTCCTCTGGTTTCAGTTGTGTTTTTGTTTATTTTGGTGACGTATAAATAAAATCTTCCCATCTGCCTGCACTTGAGTCTTCGCCTCTTGCGATCCGTGACACTACGTCCTTAATAACAATGGATGAAAAGATTAGTGCCCTACTGATGATTAAGTCTAGAGTGTGTCCACCTTTGTGTGTGGGTCCATGCCCACCCTTACGAAAATTAACCATGGATTTGCTATATTAACCATAGTTTAACCATGGTATTTGTAGTAAATCTGTGGTTTTACAAATGGCAGTCAATACGCCAAAAAACCATGGGTTACTACAGTTTTACTATAATAAAACCATGGTTATTTTTCGTAAGGGCATGCTGAATCGACAGGTAAAAAAAAAAAGCCTCAAGTCCAAATATTCATTTATCACCAATTAACTGTTTGACAAACACTTCCTGCTTGGATGTCCTGATCTGAATTAAAAAAAAATCTCAAACATGCTCCGAGGTGCCGATCTGAATCAACCGAGTCGCGAAAATGCTCCAAAGCGCCGATCTGAATCAACCGAGTCGCGAAAATGCTCCAAAGCGCCGATCTGAATCAACCGAGTCGCGAACAGGCTCCGAAGTGCCGATCTGAATCAACCGAGTCGCGAACATGCGCCGAAGTGCCGATCTAAATCAACCGAATCGCGAACATGCGCCGAAATGCCGATCTAAATCAACCGAATCGCGAACATGCTCCGAAGTGCCGATCTGAATCAACCGAGTCGCGAACAGGCTCCGAAGTGCCGATCTGAAAACTTCAACCAAAGAATGTAAAAAATAACTCTATTTCTCTAATAACTCTACAATTCTATGAAAGACCTAGATCACGTATCTAAAAATAAATCGCTATAGTAAAAGAGAAATAATGAGAGGAGTGAAATTTCCTACCGTTGTGCTGTGTTTGGTCCTCAGGCGCGTCTTCACCTCGCTCACACGCGCGTTTAGAACGCTAAATTTTATGTATTATACATTTACTTCATTGTCAGCTTCAGGTACTTCATTTATTATTGTTCAATGAACTGTTTGAAACAAAAAAAAGGTTGTATTTCAGTAATAATTCAAAATTATCAAAATAAAATGAAATAATGGCTTCTATTTTAATATCCTTTAAAATATAATTTATTTCTGTGTTTGTGCAGCTGTATTTTCAGCATCATTCCTCCAGTCTTCAGTGTTACATGATCTTTAGAAATCATGAAATTATGATGATTTATTAATACAATTATTAATAGTTGTGCTACCAAATATTATTTTGGAATCTGCGATAATGTTTTCAGGATTCTTCGGTGTATAATTTTTTTAAAGAACAGTGTTTATTCAAAATATAAATCTCTTCTAACAATATTAATCTTTGATATCACTTCTTATCAATGTAACACGTCCTGAATAAAAGATTCTAAGATCTAATAAAGAATACAATTTCTTATAAAAAAAAGAAAGGATCAAAATTTACTGAGCCCAAACTATTGAACTGTAGTGAATATTGTTAGAAAATATTTATATTTTAAATAAAAGCTCTTCTTTTTAACTTTTTATTCATCAAAGAATCCTGAAAAAAGTATCACAGATTACAAAATAATATTTATCAGCAAAACTGTTGATAATTCTAATAATAAATCATCATATTATTCTGATTTCTGAAGATCATGTGACACTGAACACTGGAGGAATGATGCTGAAAATACAGCTGCACATCACATGAATAAATTACACTTTCATGTATATTAAAATAGAAAAATGTTAATAATATCTTACAATATTACATGTTTTCCAGTATTTTTGATCAAATAAATGCTGTCTTGATGAGTAAAATAAATTCTTGTAAAAAAAAAAAAAAAACAATCATTCTGATCCCAAACTCTGACCGGTAGTGTGTGTGTGTGTGAATGTGTGTTTATTTATATTTTATAATATATATATATATATATATATATATATATATATATACGCCCACTTACACACTAGGCAAGGCAAGGCAAGTTTATATATATATAGCACATTTCATACACAATGGTAATTCAAAGTGCTTTACATAAAAGAAAGTAAAATAATCATAAAGAAAAATTATAACAAAAATAAAACAAGCAATTTTAACAATATTTAAAATGATTAAAAAATGTACTTAAAATGAATTTAAAAACAGTTACAAAATTTGTTTACTTAAAAAAAAAAAAAAAAAAAACAGTGAAAAGTCTTCCCATCTGCCTGCACTTGAGTCTTCACCTCTTGCGATCCGTGACACTACGTCCTTAATCACAATGGATGAATAGAGCCCTACTGATGATTAAGTCTAGAGTGTGTCCACCTTTGTGTGTGGGTCCATGTCCATGCTGAATCGACAGGTAAAAAAAAAAGCCTCAAGTCCAAATATTCATCACCAATTAACTGTTTGACAAACACTTCCTGCTTCGATGTCCTGATCTGAATTTTAAAAAAAAAATCTCAAACATGCTCAGAGGTGCAGATCTGAATCAACCGAGTCGCGAAAATGCTCCGAAGCGCCGATCTGAATCAACCGAGTCGCGAACAGGCTCCAAAGTGCCGATTTGAAACAACCGTGTCACGAATATGCTCCGAAGTGCCGATCTGAATCAACAGAGTCGCGAACAGGCTCCGAAGTGGCAATTTGAGTCAACAGAATCGCGAACAGGCTCCGAAGTGCCGATCTGAATCAACAGAGTCGCGAACAGGCTCCGAAGTGCCGATCTGAATCAACAGAGTCGCGAACAGGCTCCGAAGTGCCGATCTGAATCAACCGAGTCGCGAACAGGCTCCGAAGTGCCGATCTGAATCAACCGAGTCGCGAACAGGCTCCAAAGTGACGCCCAGCTCGTGACGACGTAACTGGACCAGACCATATTCGTTGCAGCGATGTCCCAAATAACGTTCCAGCGACGTAACTTTGTGATTCCCTCGAATGTGGAACGTGAATAGTACGTCCTAACGAACAAACTGGCACGTTATGAGGACGTGACCTTACCGGATAATATTGGTAGCAACAACATATTTTCACCTCACCATTACCTTGAAATACATAAAGAACTAATAAACTCAATCCATCTCTAGTGTAAAAAATAAACCTTATGAAATCTAATTGTAATCTAATTATAGGGGATTCATTGTAAATACATTACATACATTCAATGCAAGCAAATACAAAAACATTACATTCTAATATAAAATAGACAAAACACACTGCATTCATTCACAAATCAACATTTATTCAGCACTACTTTCTACAAATATTAAGCCAAAACATTGTCATGAGCACAGAAAACTAAACACATAAATTCATAGATTACACAATATAAACAACATATAATGTTTGTCTTATTAAGGATGGGGATAGTTAATGACGTTATCAGTGAAAATTATATATAATTATCAGTATAATAATTGATACAACTTTACATAATTTGGTGCAGCAAAAAATACATGATAAATAGATATGAAACAATTCAGCAGATACTGCACAGAGATACTGCACAAAGTAAAACTGTTTCTTGAGCGTTGTATATGAGGCTCCTGGTATAAATGTCTGGTGGTGATGTGCTTTAATTACATGGCATGCAGGAAAAAATATAGCTAATTCATGCGCACTATTTTCTTTTTCATTCCCTCGATTTGCTAAATCATGTACAATATTTATACATCAAGAGAACGAATTAGTAAATTGTGCATACGATTTAGCACATCAATGAAATGTAAAAGTAATCGTGCACGTTTTAGTACATCGAGGGAACGAATTAGTAAATCATGGACATGACTTCCTTTTTTTCTTGCATGTCATGATCAGGGCTCTGTGCTCACTATCAGAGGATAAACCTAAACAATATAGCAATTTCCAAAGAACCATAATTCTTGAGCTTCTCAGATAAAAAGCATTCATAAAGCTTAAAGATATGAAAAATGAACAATCTCCTGTATTATTTGTCCCACACGAAAACAGTTTTAAAGAAAATGAGCGTATTGACTTTCTCAGAAGAATCTGTGATCTCTGATTACTGACTGTGGAGATGACTCTTTCAGACAGTGCTGAGGAGGCAGAGTTAGGTGCAGGACAGCTGATAGAGAAGAGGAAGAGTGTGTTTCTTACCCCAGCAGCAGAAGACAGGCTCTTCTGAGGGAAGGACAGGAGGCTTGATGCAGTGTTTTGCTGTAGAACAAGGCTCCTTCTCAGCACCTGATCTTCTTCAGAAAAGAGTTCCTCTAGTGTAGAGTCAGACACTCAGATTTCTTGCAAACTAGAATCTTTGAATAACGTTTAGCATATTACTGTAGTCATGTTCATTGTTTTTATTATAACACATGGAAAGTTTATGAGAAAATTGTTAAATGTGTTCTTCCTCCTCTTCTTCATCCTGGGCCATGTATTTCTTGAAAATGTAAGTCTCCCGACTATAGCTGAGGAGGATAAGGCCATCCTTGAACAGCCGATATTTGAAACTGAGATTAGTCAAGCAATTAGGTTAATGAAAAATAGAAAGGCACCAGGCCCTGATGGGTATCCAATTAGGTTTTATAAGGCTTTTGCCTCTAAGTTGATACCTTTACTGTGCCTTGTCTATAATGAATCACTCAAACAAGGAAAGCTGCCTACATCTATGACCCAAGCCACAATATCTGTGCTTCCCAAAAAGGACAAAGACCCCACTAAATGTGAGTCTTATCGCCTACTCACATGTGATTATAAAATACTTACAAAGATTCTCTCCTTAAGATTGGAACCTATAGTACCAAAAATTGTGCATCCTGACCAGACAGGCTTTGTAAAGGGCAGGCAGTCTTTTCATAATTTACGTCTCCTCTTTAACATAATATATTCTAAACATTCGATTCACTCGCCAGAAATAGTCAACTCATTAGACACCATTTCTCAATTTGGTAAATCCTCTGGGTACAAGATTAACCTCACCAAAAGTGTTTTGTTCCAAATTAATGTTTTGGCTCGGAATCAATCCTTCGACTCATACCCATTCAGGACTACAGAGGGCCCCATGACATACCTGGGAGTAAGTGTCACAAGTAGATATAAGGACCTATTCCAAAATAACTTCAAACCAGCTTTAGGACAAATCAAGGAGAACCTTAATCACTGGTCTGATCTGCCCCTGTCCCTAGCTGGACGCATTAATTCAATAAAGATGGTAACGCTACCTAAAATCTTGTACTTATTCCAAACAGTCCCGATTTTCAAACCCAAATCATTCTTTAAAGAGCTTGACAGGCATATCAGTACATTTATATGGAACAAAACTATACCTCGCGTACGGAAAACAGTTCTCGAGAGACGTGAGGAGAATGTCCGCTCCCAGTTTCGTTCATTCCCCTTAAAACCAAATATCGGCCCTCTAGATCATTGTCTGACGGTCAAGCCCCATCTTTCGGGTGGTGTCTCCCAGCTGTATACTGCTATTCAGGCCATGAAATGCCCATCTCTTTTGTCTCTTAAGGTACAGTGGGAGGAGGATCTAAACATAGAATTGACGGATGAAATTTGGCAAAGAGCTATACATAAAATATACACATCGTCTATCTGGGTTAGGCACAGGTTGATACAATTCAAAGTATTTAATCGCCTGCATCTCTCTAGGACCAAATTGGCCAAAATATATACTAATGTGGATCCCAACTGTACGCGCTGTCACCAAGCCCCTGCCTCTCTGGCTCACATGTTTTGGTCATGCCCAAGCATAGGCACATTCTGGTCTGAGATATTTAATACATTCACCTACATCTGTAAAAAGAATATGGATCCAGATCCTATAATTGCAATATTTGGGGTGGTACACTGTAAATTTGGGGTATCAAATTATTAATCTCAATTAATAGCATTTTCTACACTGTTAGCTCGTCGACTAATTCTTACAAATTGGAAATCTTCCTCACCCCCAAAACACTCACGTTGGGTGTGCGAAACTATGTCCTTCCTCCGGCTTGAAAAGTTAAGAACTATAGTCCAAAACTCAGCAGAAAGGTTTCAGAATGTATGGCAACCTTTCTTGGATTATTACGAAACTGCATTTGATGCTAATTCTTTAGATTAAAAAAAAAAAAAGGTATGTTGTCATCTCCTCTTTTCCCCTCTCTTTTTTTGTTTGTTTTTGGGTGCTCTATGTGCATTCTCAATATTTGTGTGAACCTTGGATGCCAATCTGCGACGAAAGGAGATATGTGAGATAATGTATAAAGTATGATGTTTGTGGATGGGGATGCCTTGTATGACATAAGAGAATGTATGTCGTACATTTAAAACAATAAAAACACTTTGAAATAAATTAAAACACTTTATACTCAAATGTCAAAAAGGTTACTCAAATCAATGAACAGCACTAATAAAGCCCCATTCTTACAGATCATTAACTAAAAAAAGTTGGTTTAGGGTTTGGTTACTCTTTAATACATTTAATCTTTGAATAAGGTTTTTTTTTTTTTTGCACATTTAAATATGTTACAGTTAATGTACAGTACAGTTTTGTAACTTTTGTGAAAATTACATTTAAAATTACATTTTAATTTAAACCATCATTTACCTGTACATAAGCACAATGTAGTGTTAATTTTCAAACTCCATTTACCATGGTAAAGTGTCTGAAAACAATTAATATTATTATTAGAATAAAACTGCCTAATTTTTTAACTGTAGAGCTGTAGCTGAATAGTTAGGCCTACTACATTATGGTGGAACTATTTAATAACATTTTCTGAAGTGGTACTTGCCTTGGTATAAAAAAGTTTGAGAACCAATGTTTTAAAGAAATGGTATAAAATGAAATCCTGCTTTTTAAGAACTTTTCAGTAAACCATTTCTTTCCCCTTGTAGAGTCATCGAGGATCCAGTTTATTATTGAAACATTGGTAAGAAATTGTTCATATGCTACATTGCACTGTCACTTCTGCTAGAGATGCTTTGACCTTTTGTGATAGGTTTTGATTGTACTTAGTTTAATAAAAATGTACTGAATTTGATTTTATTTGTTTTACTACACTGTAATGTTAGTGTTGTGATTAAAACAGCGTAACTGGGGGCTCTGAAAACACTGCTTATGAATAATTTGTGAATTGTAAACTTTCATCTGAATAAATGAAATGGTTGGTTCTAGCATTTTAGAGTCTTCTTCAGTAGAAATCTCATTCTGCATTCCCCATGGTAAAGAAGACACAGTCCCCCCTCGGGATGCCCTCTCTAACGCTGGGCCTTTGGAATTGTCCTAATCTTCGCTCCCCTTACAGCGGTCCTGGTTGAAGGTTCCCTTCTCAAACTGTGCAACACATTTTGACTGCACAAATGTACACATCTCTTGTCATGAGACATTACTAAAACATGTTTTTTTACAGAAACTGTAGTTTTCCACCAAAATAAAAGATCAACTGATTTCAGTCATAAAAGGTACAAGGGTTTCTTTTGCAAGTGCTGCAAAATATTTTTCAAAAACCTTTAAATATTATTGTATTTGGATTGTTCTACTTCATGTTTTAACAATACAACCATGCGTACTATGCATAGTAAAGTTTGGGATTATTTTCATCTGTTTTATACAGTATGTTTCCAAAATAAAACTGCGGTTTTACAGTTTTGAGCACGTGATAGTTTATTGAAGTTGATTGTAAAGCCATTGCTGCCAGTCATTTGATTGTTAGCCTTTATCATGTACTGTTGATCTAAATGCAAACTAAGATCTAATTGAACATACAAGTGTGTATTTATACATGGTGTCAGGTACGACGGTGAAACAACATCGTGTCATCAACGTTGAGTAACTTTTCAAAATCAACACCTCATTCAGCGTTAATCCAAGGTTAGCAGAACGACCATAATTCACCTGTGATTTCAGTGTCTCTGCAGGGGATTATAGATCAACAGCGATTATAGAACTCTGACAGGTGTGTGTGTGTGTGTGTAGCACTTACTTACACACTAATGCCCCACAATAATAAACATGTTAAATACCCATCCGAGGAGGAATATAATTTATATAGGAGGATATAATTTTATATGTAATATTACCTTTCATTTTCATCATCATCTTTAAGATTTCATGATCATTTCTGTTCAACTTTTTTTCTCAGTTGATAATTCCATCCACAATTCATAAAACACCACAAGCAACTGAGGTACAAGAAGGCTTGACTTCCAAAAGTCATTGAAATTAGGGCTGCACGATTCTGGATAAATTGAGAATCACGATTTTTTGATCTCATATAGAGATCACGATTCTCCTACGATTCTTTATTATTATTATTACTATTAACATTATCATTATCACAAGTATATAAATTAATTATTTTATTTTGCAAGGATTCTTTAAATTGATCAAGTGTGACAAAGACATTTATAACAAAATATTTCTATTACACACAATTATTGTTCTTCTGAACTTTCTATCAAAGAAACCTGAAAAAAATCTACTCATCTGTTTTCAACATAATAATAATAATAATGTTTTTTTTGAAACGGCAAAACAGCATATTATTCTGATTTCTGAAGATCATGTGATACTGAAGACTGGAGTAATGATGCTGAAGATACAGCTGCACACCACAGAAATAAATTACATTTTAAAATACATTCAAGTGAAAGCAGTTATTTTAAATGGTAAAAATATTTCAAAACTTTACTGTTTTTGCTGTACTTTGGATCAGATAAATATAGTTTGGTGAGCAGAAGAGACTTTAAAAAAACATTACACATCTTATGGTTCAAAAACTTTTGACTGGTAGTGTATATATAATATATTTAAAACCCCAGTTTTTTTAATATTAGAATGATGAAAAAGTTGTTTAGATCACTGATTCAACGACTCACTCATAAACCTACTACACTTGTTTCATTTCTGGATGAATCAGCGTTTTTGAACGATTCTCTTGAATGAAAAATGAATTCATTGACAAATAAATTAAGACACTTGTCGCCACCTGTTGGTGAAATAATGCAATCAACACAAACGTTATTTAAAGCGCAGTACTTTCAAAAGGGGATTTGTTATATTTTGATCGCTGCCATATAGACATCAATGTTTATATTTAAACTATAAACTTTATCCCAGTATTTCTGTGATAATATAAATGACTGTAAGACAGATATAATACTGTGTAGTTGAAAAGACTGTTTGTGAAGATGTTTCTTAACCAAACATGGTAAGAGCTCTCTCTGTGTCAGCGGCAGTGCGCGCACGGATCTGAATGATCCGGTAAGACTTTGTCAAAGGTTTAACAGACTCGGGGAATCGTTGTCTTTTAGAAATGAGATCGAGAAGGTGTCTGAATCGAGATCGCGATCTTTTAACGATTAATCGAGCAGCTCTAATTGAAATAATTTAAAAAATCACATCTACAGGTTAAAAAAAAAAAAAGACTCAGGTCAAATAATAATTTATAAACAATGAACTGTTTTACAAAAACTTCCTGCTCCGATATCCAGATATGAAGAAAAAAAAAAAAAATAGTCTACGGAGTCTCGATCTGAATCAACCGAGTCGCGAACAGGCGCCGAAGTGCCGATCTGAATCAACCGAGTCGCGAACATGCGCCGAAGTGTCGATCTGAATCAACCGAGTCGCGAACATGCGCCGAAGTGTCGATCTGAATCAACCGAGTCGCGAACAGGCTCCGAAGTGCCGATCTGAATCAACCGAGTCGCGAACATGCTCCGAAGTGTTGATCTGAATGTAGCGCCTCTCTAGCGTGCTGAACTAGAATGAGAGGTGGCTATTTTGAGTTCTTTAAATATCTTTCAAATCAAATAAGTGAGGATTCACAAATAAATGTATGAGTATCTGACTTGTGTGTGTGTGTGTGTGTGTGTGTGTGTGTGTGTGTGTGTGATTACTATCTTTTTAAATGAAATACTATCCCCTTTAAATCACAATTTAAGCAGTAATATTCACACTTTAACAGGAAATTAAAAGTCTTGGAATTACTCTTCTCCTATAAACAATTTCAAATTTAACCCAAATTTTACTCTTTTTCTTAATTAACTTGAAATATCAAAAGAGTCAGTAACCACAAAGGTTTAAAAATATATAAAACAGATTTATTTAGAAAAGAATGTCAGAAATTAAATATGTCTGGTCAAACTCACTTCTCACATCACAGATGCATTTAAATTCACATTAAACAAATAAGGGCCCAAGAAAATAAAATAGCCGGCAGAAACCTATCTTAAAATGAAATACCATACAAGTGTTCAAATGATGCAGGCCTGAATGTAGCTCGGGTACGTTGTAGCCTTAAACCCAATGGCTGTTTCACCATGCAGGCCAAACAAACAAATTTTACCTTTCTTCAATGTGCGTGTAATCTCACGTGCTTCGGATCAACGGCGTCAGCAGCAGAAGACAGGAGGAGAGGATGAAGAGAAGGTTCACATGGTTGACGATCTCAGCAAAGTCCATCACTGGACAACGCTATCAGTATCCGGGAAAGTCTTTGATCATCGTCGGTTTCATATTTTCACACAGGCTTAACTAATTAAGGTCGCTGGCCGCTAGTTTATCAGCAAAGTCCATGCAAAACACTAACCACTAAATCAGCGGCTAATTTAAATTTATGTCTGTCGTGACGGATGAGTTTTTCACTCAAACAAACAGAACTATAACCACTAATTACTTGTATAAGTGTTCGTGTTGAACACTTTAATTTTCAGGTGCATTACATTAACAGTAGCCGTCTTTTTCCTCCGCACAAACTCACTCACGTCTGTCTCTCACTTCCTTTTTACCCTCGACCTCTCCAGTGATTGGCTCATACACAAAACTTTCAGAAATAAAATAAATTCACAAAACATTTGTATAACTCTTTCTTACCATTTTCACAGGCATCTTTTAAACATTTTCACATATATTATTACCCAACAAATATTTAACATTTTAAATGCTGTATACCGTAAATGAACATTACACCATATGTATTTCTCTCATTGAGCAGAATCAAAATTTCTTTGCCGAAATGTTAATTAATTTTAACCTTTTTTAAGCTTAGACTATTTATTCAACTATGAAATTAATTATTCAAACTAGTACATACTAAAGAACATTATTTCAACCAGGTTACATGAATCAACCGAGTCGCGAACAGGCTCCGAAGTGCCGATCTGAAGTGCTTTACATAAAAGAAAGTAAAATAATCATAAAGAAAAATAATAACAAAAATAAAACAAGCAATTTTAAAACTTTTAAAATGATTAAAACATTTACTTAAAATGAATTTAAAAACAGAAAATGATTTTACATTAAAAAAAAAACAGCGAAAATATAATGCAATCAGTTCGGACATTGCAGAGAGCTCATTCAATAAATGCACAGCTAAACCAGATTAGTTTTAGTCTAGATTTAAATGTGACTAGTGTTTTAGCACATCTGGTCTCTTCTGGAAGATGATTCCAACTGCGAGCGGGCATAGAAACTAAAAGCAGATTCCCCTTGTTTGGTGTGAACCCTTGGTATTTCTAACTGACCTCGATCCTAATGATCTGAGTGCTCTGTTAGGTTTATATCCAGTGACCATATCTGCAATATATTTCGTTCCTAGGTCATTGAGCGATTATAGATGAGTAAAAGTACTTTAAATCAATCCTAAATGTAACTGGAAGCCAGTGTAAGGACCTGAGGACTGGTGTGATCTGCTCAGATCTTCTGGTTCTGGATGAGCTGCAGCTGTCTAATGGTCTTTTTGGGAAGGCCGGTGAGGAGCCCATTACAGTAGTCCAACCTGCTGGTGATAAAGCATGAACAAGTTTCTCCAAGTCTTGACTGGAAACAAAACATCTGATTCTTGCAATATTTTTTAGATGATAGTATGCTGATTTAGTTACTGCTTTGACATGACTACTGAAACTAAGGTCTGTCTCCAGAATCACACCCTGATTCCTGACTTGTTTTTAGTTGTTTGACCCCTAGAGTCAAGGTATGCATTCATCTTGAGAATTTCATCTTTGTTTCCAATGCAATTACTTCAGTTTTTTCCTTGTTTAACTGAAGAAAGTTCTGCACATCCAACTATTAATTTCATCAATGCATTTGCAGAGGGAGTCAATGGGGCTGTAGTCATTTGAGATAAGGCTAGGTAAATCTGGGTATATCAGCATAGCTGTGATAAGCAATTTGGTTCTTTCTCATTATTTGACTTAGTGTAAGGAGTTTTATGAAATATTTATTTTTTACCACTCATGCCTTTTTGTAAATAAACATATTAGCGGACATTCTAGCTTTAATAGTGGTTGAACTTAAAGGCTTAGTAATTAAGCAACAAATCTTTTTATGGATGGTAACTGTAATTATTACTGAAATATTATTAGTAATTAATTAGTTACTGCAAAATAAATATCATTAAAATAATAAATTACTAGTTACTTTTCAACTCTGACTTTCAGTGAAAAAAAAAAA